>NC_041386.1:740448047-740459919 GCF_002162155.2 Triticum dicoccoides | reverse complement strand
GGTTCGGCACGAACCGGCGCTAAAGTGCCACCACGTGGCGTGAGCTCGCGCCCCGGTATGGGGGACCTTTAGTACCGGTTGGTGTTACCAACCGGTACTAAAGGTTTTTTTTTGAAAATTTTGAAAATTTGATTTTTAATTTTTCTGAATTATTTGATGATTTAGTCTCTAATCCCCTCTCTTAACTGCTCAAGTGTGGATCACTCATTTCAAATCATCTAACTTCCCTCAAAAAAAAAATTCCCAACCGGTCACCCATCCCTCTCACTACTCTAGCCCGAGCACGCTTAACTATCGGGTTTTATTCTCCTTCGTTTCCGAGTTTTCACTTGTTGTTTTCCTGACAATAATAAGATGTTAATCCTATTAACCCTCAGGAGTTTAGTTTGAGCATGAAGTCACACATTTCACCGTTTGAGTTTGAAACTATTATTCTAAAAAGCAGTAATTATTTAGTAACGCTAATATTTCTTGAATAAGTTTGACCATAGTTTGACCACAGTTTGACCATAGTTTGACCAGATTTGACCAAAATTCAAAAAATTGAAATAATTATTTAGTAACACTAATATTCTTGAATAATTATGTAGTAATATTAATACTTCTTGAATAAGTAGTTTGACCAGATTTAACCAATTTTTTAAAAAAAACTGAAATTATTTGACCATATCTTTTTTCCTTTTGAAATTTGAGGATTCTAAATAATTCCAAATAGGCCGTAGGCTGTCTCCATCGGATGCGGATTTTCATGCTGAATTTTTTGATATATTATACGTTTTTTTTCCGACATCGTATGCAAAAGTTATAGCCGTTTTACATTTTCCCTATACTTTTAGTGCCGGTTTGTGTCACAAACCGGTACTAGAGGTCAGACCCCTTTAGTACCGGTTCGTGCCACAAACCGGTACTAAAGGTGATCGTGGGGCCCCGGCCTGACGCCAACCTGCCACCACCCCTTTAGTACCGGTTCGTGCCACGAACCGGTACTAAAGGTTCAACACGAACCGGCACTAATGCAAATCCGTTCGAACCGGCACTAATGGTACCATTAGTACCGGGCCAAAATCAAACCGGCACTAATGTGCTTCACGTTTGACCCTTTTTCTACTAGTGTTGAGCAAAACCGATCATACAAATTGCTTCCGCGCAGTCTTATCCAAGACTGACAAGGAGACTCATTCATCGGACATCCAGATCTTCCTGGTCCTGTCAAAAATCTGTAGCCCCTTGAGATCATGTGCCTCCTCAACATGGATATCATATCTGTAACCCCCCCACTATCTGAATTTCCTCCAAATCTTGTGCCTTAACCACCTCCTTGCTCCTTTCGTGATCAGGGATTTGCTTCAAATCAGCCGTTCTCGGAGCAGGGCATCGATCTCAAGTTCTCAACTGGCACAGGCACCGAGCCGATCCCCCATCTCAATTTGGGGCAGCCACTGACACCCCATGGAGACTCTTTACCTTGCCGGCCCAGATGAGCAGAACCAATCGGGAAGAGACGCCGCACCCTCAGCTGCAGGCATCGCGCCACCCCGGATCCCACCAACTGCACGGACGATTTGCAGCCACCAGCCGTGCCTCGATCCACACCGAAGCGCCATCCACCCACGGGCCAGGGAAAAGCGCCGTCGCTGGAAAGAGCTCCGGCCTACCTAACATGCCACCGCCCTGGAGTCGCCTGATACAGTGACACACAGTGTTCTGGCGGTCTGCAACTCTGACTTAGCGTTCTGCACACTCACTGCATCCCGACCACCACCATCGTCGATTCGGGGTGCAGATGAGAACAGCGCGTAGATGGCCTGGCGGCGCTGGCTGAGAACGCAGCCGGAGGTCGGTCGCGAGAGAGAGAGAGAGAGAGAGGAGTTGCCGCCGGTGCCGATTTGCGGCGGAGACGCCGGAGAATGGGAGAGTAACCGGTGCGGGAGTGGGCTAAGCCCTTGGTATTTTCAGAAGAAAAAAAAAACTCTCTTATGTCTCCAAAAAAATTCTCTCAATCTAAATAAAAGATTCTCTTACCCATAAAAAATGATTTCCTTTGCCTCAAGAAAAAGTTTCACTACTTTCAAAAAAAAGGCAATGCACATCTCTCTCCTCTCCTCTGTTTTTTTGAGATGTCCTCTCCTCTCTCTCTAACGTGCATTTTGTCAAGCACCTTGTGTGCATTCTTTTTTCACCGACATGATTGATACGACGTAGAATCAAAAAAGCGATTTCACACGCATGGTGGTGTGGCTGAGCAGCAGCTCTAGAGCACATTGGTGTTGGGTCAGATCGTAGAGAAGGAGGAAAGAAAGGCAGTGATGATGGTCCAAATGGGTGCTCTATTTTTTCTTCAAACTAATGTCCTCAAAATATTTTCTTTTTTTCCATATTTTACAAAAAGGAAAACAAAAGAACAAACAAAAAATGGCTACTGATCCGGCCCAGTAGTAACAACGCCTGTCTTGGTTGTCTTGCTACAACCAAGACAAAGTTTGCGAGACCGAAGAACTGAGTCTCTTGTTACTTTGTTCAAATTTTTGGTAGGTTTTTTCTTCTTCTTCGTCGTCGTCTTAGGTTTTTTAATGTTTGTTTTCTAAAGAAAGTGCCACCTACAGATCAAAACTAAATAAGGAATAACCTGTTTTTATTTTCATATTTTAAATATATTTTACAAACTAATTTACATATTTTTTTAAAAATAATTCATCACACATTGGAAATATTTTCATTAAATGTAAAAAATCTTGCAAAAAAATTGTTCATACCTTTCATAAAAATGGTCATGTCATTTAAACAATATTCACACGTTAACAAATAGTTTCATGACATTAAAATCATAAAAACGTTATAATTTGTTTGTATATTTTGTAAATATTGTTTGTACCATTAAAAAACAGTTCATGACATTTTTAAAAATTCGCACATTTAAAAATATGGTCATGGCATTTTCAAAAATATTCATGCAATGTTGAAATTGGTTCTCGTAATTTTGAAAAAATGTTCATAACATATAGAGAAATGTTCATGACATTTAAAAAGTGCACAACACTACAAGAAAACATTTGAATATCACAAACGTATCCCTATCTGAAAATCATGACGCCCTCACTCAGATCGACTTTGGAAGTTTGTTATGATCTAAATTCATTTTTGGATGCCCTTATTGCATGCGATTTAGGTAAAAAAATAATATGTGATACCTTGTAAATTCTTCAATGTTTAAATTCACTCGCACTAACACTATCATTTTTTAATCATCCATAATAAATCTATTCCATATGGTTTTCGGTGAGTTACCTATTCCGATAGTAGTTGTAAGCTGAGCAGGCAGGATAAATTTGACACTGCAACTACTCTTCATTTCTCTCTTTTTACGTACACCTAAGCTTGTTTGTCTTGTATTCTAGAAACCTCTACCAAATAATTTGCTAGATTCCTAATTATTTTAATATAGCTAACTAAGTTCCATGTTAGGTAGATATTTAAGGATACTATGCACAAGCATACATGCGGATGCTTACATTTATGGTGGAATGTGTTGTAAAAACATCTAGAAGGACAAGTCAAACCGAATAAAGCACATTCTGTGGCATAATAATATTTTAGATAGTACAATAAAATATAGTTCTAATCATAAAAAAGAATGTAAATATGTGTATTTTACTAAATATGATGAGTCATCATTAAATCACTGCTTGAACTTAAAAATAGTATTAATTATGGGATAGTTTATTGAAGAATCTATCAACTAATACCAAATGACATATATTTCGTGACAAGATGTCTCTTTGTTAACTTTTAAGTGAAAATATTTAATATAAATATGTGAGAACGCTTATAGCTGATCTCGGGTTTGATGTGGTCCATCTGCCATCACAGACCCTCTCGACTGTTTCTCTGCATCCGGCATCTCCATCACAAAACATCTCATATCAAGCTGACACTCACTACGTATATATATCTTTGTTTATTTTCACTCTTATTACTATGTTACTCTATTAATGATTTTTATCCCAACAGAAGTGAAAAATTATGTACTTATTGTGAGAAATCTCAAGCATGAAAAGAAAATAACATATTTGGCGATGTGAAGTTAACTTTAAATTACTTCGTCATCTCCCTTTTGACCCATCTCGAATCTCGTTGAGGCATCATGGCTATGGAGAGACAATCTTATAAAAGCTAAAAGGCCGCACGTGTCCATCCAATCATCTGGTCTTTGATGGTCGCAGACATCTTTCTAGTTTCATGTTTGGACCATGGTCCCCCCCCCCTATATTTAATTCCCACTCTCTATGTTTAAAATTTCTCAAGTTTATACATCACAACCATTGTTATTTTCAACACTACACAACATCAATCATGATATATATATCGCAATCCATTGAAAAATGACATCCCACTGATCTTATTTTACTCCATAGTCCAGAGGGTGATATATTTATAACACAATGACCATTTATATGTGAAGTATTTTCGCACAAATCGTGTTGCCGCATGCACCTTGTGTCATAAGAAAAATGATTAAAGATAGACACAACTGTTTCTTAACTTGCTCAAATTCAAGCCTTGGATTAAATAATCAGCAATACCCACAAAATTTATGAATGCACACAGAAGGAATTTCTAATATTTTCAATAAAAAAGTATTGGATTTAACTCACATATAAGAAATTTTCTATATTATGATATCTCCCTTTTCTAGTAGAATACATAGCATATTAGATTTCGTTAGGGAAAGCCTATGATTATTCTGTTAACATATCATGTGACATAAAACTAATGTAATTGTAGTCGTATTCAATTGTATTTTTATGGTTTGATTTTGTATTAGAGAAGTTACATACTAATAGAGTAAATATTGGTAAAACTAATGAGATCTGATATCTAGTTTGTTTTGAAACGGAGGGAGCACCTACTTAAAGCACCTAATTAACAACCCTTTAGGGAAAAGGTAGTAAGGTGTAAAATCTAAAGAAACAGAAATAAAATTGTTGGCCTTATATTAGTCTTCCACGTGTGCATGTGTTAGTAGAAACAAGGACCATATTTTTCCTCTCCGCGCACACCCCACAAAATAATTTAAATTAGACATCTCATTTATATGGAATGAAATTAATATAGTAGGGTTAATTAGGACAAACAAAACCCAAGAAACTTGTACTATTGAGAATGAGAAAGTATAGGAATTAGGAGGGTTGCCGAAGCCTACTTTAGGACTCACTATTAGAATCGGCATTGCTAGCAACTCGAGGTAATCGTTATTGAGCAACTACACGTCATAAAACTTCATACATACTTGAAGCAGATGGTGTCTCCAATGTTTTAAATCTTAAGTAGACCTTAAGGTAGGATCCATTAATAATACAAAATACTCACAATGCTCAGGACTACCTTTGGACCATAAGGTGGAGCCCACAAGTGGGATATTTTTCATTTTCTCGCTACATCAACATTTTGGGATTGCACTCCATGTAGAGGGAGGAGAGGAAAGAAGAAAGAAATATTGCTTTTATCTTTTTTTTTGCAGGAAATACTACTTTTATCTTTATGGACTGGTCTTAGGCTTAAGGGCGACCTTACTATCTTCCTCACCATGACCGGCTCCTACCACCCTTTCAATGCTTAAGGCCGGCCGCTTAAGGTCGACCACAAAACCCTTAGGGCCCATTTTTTTTTTCAAGGTTGGAGACGCCTAAGGCCAGGAGCGAGCAAATATAACTTGGCACCAGGAATCTCCGTGGAGCCATAATAAAGCAGTCTGCTACAATGAGAAAGAATAAGAAATTAGGCATGTGCCAATCTTCAATCTAACCATTAGTATATTAATTAATTATGGACACCTGAAAAAATATAGTTAACCGTTGAAAAATGAAAAATTCCAGCTTATGGTTAGTGGAAATAGTGTACAACAAAACATCGGTGTGATCCGGTTGCTACGTACGCGCCTGCCGGATCATGCTGCTTTGGGAAGGACCGGCCCAGGAGGTCCGCTGCATGGGAATGAACCAGTTCAAGAGCACATGATCCATAATTGTAATCTTAGCCCAAAAGAGTGTGTGCTTGTCTCTGGGAATCTGTCGTCTGGCGTAGTGATCAAGCCCAGCCGTGCCCACGTGGAGGCTCGTCAGTGTATAGCTGCCGTGCTGGTACATACATATTGTCATATTCTACCAACAATGCTGCGTGCATACACAGCTGGCAACTACAAGAGTTCTTAAAAAAGTATAAAAAAATGGCAACTACAGGAGATTTATCATGTTTGCTCATCATGTTGCATTCCTCCCTGTTTTGGCGCTATATATATATATATATATATATATATATATATATATATATATATATATATATATATATATATCTCACTTCCTTTCACAAATATAAGCTGTTTTTGATATTTTAATATAGATTATGTACGGTCTGAAATGAGTAAACAAACACAGTAAAATGTTGCTAAATATAAGACCTTTTAGAGATTCCAAAATACGGACTACATAGGAGCAAAATGAATGAATCTACACTCTATAATGTGTCTATATGCATTCGTATGTAGTACTATTGAAAATCTCTAAAATGTCTTATATTTAGAAACAAAGGGAGTACAAGTTTTCTACTCCCTCCGTCCTATAATATAAGAGTTCCAAAAGCGCTCTTATTTTATATTATGGGATGGAGGGTGTAGTTCCCACGGGTGAAAAAAGTCACGGCTGTCGATCCCGGAGAAACTCCGTTGTTGGCAGCCTGGCAGTCAGCTAGATGGAAGTATAATAACAGTGTTGATGCTAGTGAGCTTCTTGTTCAGAAAGCGGGGTCACGAGTTTTAACTTCCAAACGAATTCAGATACCGCCCCCCTCAAATAACAATAATAATAATATACCGTCAATATGCAGAGCAGTTTTGTCAGCAAAAGGGAACGAACTGCTCGGCTGCAATAGAGAGCACAACTACTTCACTTTAATAAAAGGGAAAACAGATAAGTTGATCAAACAATCTGTACAATTAACAGACAAGCTGATCAGCTCTTTCATAACTAACAATTGCCTTTCCAAACTGTCAGTGTAAAACTGTTGTGATGTGATTTTCATTGCCATACAGTGAGTACATGAGGGGATACATATAGCAGGCGTCGTGAGCGATCATGGGATCGTGGCGATCGTGGGCAGGAGCGTGGGACACTCCTGCGAGGACTCCTGTGCTGACCTGGTCCATAACCTAACACCCCCCCGCAGTGTCAGCGGCGAGCTCGACGACGTTGAGACTGGAACGGATGCCGGTGAAGGTTGTGGTTGGAAGCCCCTTGGTGAAGATATCGGCGAACTGCGCGCTGGTGGGAACATGAAGCACCCTCACCTCACCTAAAGCTACTTTCTCTCTTACAAAATGTATGTCAATCTCTATATGTTTAGTCCTACGATGCTGGACCGGATTACAGGACATGTACACAGCAGAAATGTTGTCACAGTACACGACAGTGGCCCACTGGATGGGTCGATGAAGTTCACCAAGCAGCTGTCAAAGCCAAACTGTCTCAGCAACAGCGTGAGCTACCGAGCGGTACTCGGCTTCCGCGGAGGACCTGGAGACTATTAGCTGTCATTTTGACGACGAAGAAATCAAATTATCACCCAAAAAAACACAGTATCCGGAAGTAGATCGTCAAGTATCTGGGCAACCTGCCCAGTCTGCATCAGAGTAGGCTGTAAGAGAAGTGGGAGAGGATGTGTTAATAAGAAGACCGTGGTCGAGGGTGCCTTTGAGGTAACGGAGGATGCGCTTGACGTGGTTAAAGTGAGGAACGTGGGGATCATGCATGAATAGGCAGGCTTGTTGCACGGAGTATGCGATCTCAGGGCGGGTGAGGGTCATGTATTGTAAAGCTCCTGCGAGGCTGCGATAGAGGGTAGGATCAGGGTATGGCTCACCGGGCGCGGAGAGTTTGGAACCAGTTTCAGCGGGAGTGCACGTGGGATGACACTCGAGCATGCCGGCCTTGGAAAGGATGTCAAGAGCGTATTGCCGCTGGGATAGAAAGAGGCCTGAAGGCGAGCGGGAGACAGCGACACCGAGAAAGTGATGGAGCTGCCCGAGATCGGTCATGCAGAATTCAGCACGTAGAGAGGAAATGACGCGATCGAGAAAGGATGTGGAGGAGGCGGTGAGAACTATATCATCTACGTATAGAAGAAGATAGGCGAGGTGGTCATTAGACTTGAAGACGAAGAGAGAGGAATCGGACTGCGAAGGGGTGAACCCAATGGTGCAGATGAACGCGGCGAAGCGTGTGAACCAAGCCCGGGGAGCTTGTTTCAGCCCGTACAACGATTTTTGCAAGTGACAGACGTGGTCAGGAAAGGTCGGGTCAGCGAACCCGGGAGGTTGCCAGCAAAACACTGTCTCATTCAGAGAGCCGTGAAGGAAGGCATTTTTCACATCAAGCTGATGGATGGGCCACGCAGAAGAAACAACAATGCTTAAGACCGCGCGGATTGTACTAGGTTTAACGACAGGAGAGAACGTCTCATCAAAATCGATACCAGTTGTTGAGAGTCACCCCAACAAACCCACCGAGCCTTATAACGAGAGAGAGAGAGAGCCGTCAGATTTGAATTTGTGACGAAAGACCCATTTCCCTAAGACGACGTTGGCTCCGGGAGTGCGAGGAACGAGCGACCACGTGTGGTTGTGGAGGAGGGCGTCATGTTCTTCTTTCATAGCCTGAAACCAGTTGGGGTCAAGAAGGGCTTGTTTATAGGATGTGGGAAGAGGAGAAATGGGAGAAGGGGGGACGGAGGCTGTTAAGTTGATACGACGAGTAGGGAGACCAAAACCGGCCTTGCCACGAGTGCGCATAGTGTGAGCATTGGCAGGAACTTGGACAGGAACTGCATGGGATGGAAGAGGACGAGCGACGTCGGGTGAAGGAATGGCAGCGGATTGGTGGATGGGCGTCGCACGTATTGGGGTAGGATCTGCATGGACGGGCGTTGTGTGAGCGGGTGTTGCATGCGTGTTGGCAGCATCTGCATGTGCGTGCGGAGTGGCAGGTGCGGGCGGGTCTGGTGGATGGGTAGGAGTAGTGGTGGTAGGTGGGAGAGGCGCGGGGGAAGCGCTGGCGGGTGCCCGATCGACGTGAACAGCTCCTGCGAGGACTCCTGTGCTGACCTGGTCCATCACCTAACAGTCAGCATATATAGTACTACCTCCGTCCGAAAATATTGTGAAGTAGGAGACAGAGTGGAGCAGTAGGATGAGCCAGCCTGAGGCAATCCATCCCGTAGAAGGTTGCTGGAGGGCACGCATCTTGGGCCTGCAATTTTACGGAATGCATATATATTACGCAAGGCTATATATCTTTGAGAAGGCAAGGGTGGTCGGCATGAGCTAATTTACCTTTCTGTTTATTTGAAGGTGGGAATATCAATCACACTTTAACCAATTTCCTTCCAACGGATATGCGCAACCTTTGGCCAACTTCCTCCATCAGGTGCTTGGCAGCTCTCCTTGAAGAACTCACAGCCCCGTACGCGTATGTGCTGAAGGGAGGATGGCAGATCTGGTAAAGATAATATGTTGGGGCAGGCACCGATTTCCGGATACTTTAGATTGGAGAAGCACTTCATATTTGTTGGCAGGGAAATTATTTGACAATGAAAGAATTTCAGGCTCGTGACAGATGTGACGTTTGAGTTTTCTTCAAAGGAAATGGGTTCCTTGCATCCTTGAACAGAGAGAACTGCTGGAACAGATGTCAAACCCTCAGCTGAGAGCATACTGCAGGACTGCTAACATGGAGTGAGTACTGGACTTGAAACTGCAAGACACACTCCGGGGTGAGTTTCGGAACATCAATCAAATGTACGTGGTGAAGTTGGAGGGAAGACAATCCTTCGAGCATACATAAATCTGGCAAGTGCTGCAGTGAGAATGTTTTGATGGAGGTGAGACTACCAAAAGACAAACATGAGGTGATTCTGCAATTGGTTATGCTAATGTCATCCATGTAATCCCAGTCAATACAGAGAAAGTCAGCTGCAAGCACACAATTGTCTAATGTCTATAGAGAGGCTATCAAGTGATAAAGGCAAACATTCGGCCCCACGTGCCAACTCTAAAGAAGGGCATGAAAGCAATCCAACATCTGAAAGAGAGGTAGCAGCTCGTATGCCCCACAATGACCTGAGACACCAGCAATATTCGATGGACAAGGACTCGAGATTTGTCAAATGTTGGAGGACCTATTCCGAAGGAAGTGTAGTTAAAGTCATAATATTTTGTAAGAGCAAATTTTCGTGTGAAGCCAGACCATCAAGGCAAATAGCTAAAGCTCCATCTGTAATACTGCATGAAGAAAGAGAAAGTTCGCGAAGTCCTGATGGTAGGTCCAGTGGCATCCCAATGCTCCTTCCATACGCGAGTCTCATCCTCTGCTCGTGACAATATGTCCATGCCTTGATGATATACTCTTTTACTAATACTCCGTCTTTCTCTCTTTCAAGAGCACTTTCAAAGTTTTGAATATGGGACACATCAGCACGCATCAACACCATTAGCTGCGTCAGAAATGAATGTTCTGATGAGAGTGTACTTCTAATATCTGAATCTGAATCAGCCTCCCAGATAAAAGCAAGTTGTGATGCCAAGTGGTCTGTCCTCATCATATTCTCTTTCTGATCATAACATTCCCTCCCCCCCCCCCCTCTCCAACCCGAATCCAGGAGACCTGCGCCGATTTGGTGAGATTGATCTCACCAATCCCGCAGGCGGTGCTCATGGCGACGGTGGCTCCGGGGTGGGTGGACCGGGCGAAGAGGATCCGTGCCGCCGTAGCGGCGTGGATCTGCCGGGTCCAGGAGCACAAGGCAGTGGATCGGGCGGTGGTGGCGGCGATAGATCCGGATACGAAGGCCGCGGCTACAAGGTTTGCAGATGTTTGCCTCACGAGGGCGGAAGAAGAATAGAGGAATCTAGCGAGGCGCATATACGGTGAGGCGTCAGCGGCAGAGAGGCTGAGGATGCCTCCATTCCCGCACTCCACATCGACTACGTATGTGCAGTGGGCGAGGGCAGAAGCCAAATGAGGAGATCCGCGCAGGGCGTTGCACTGGGAAGGCATGCTGGGGGTGGTGCCGTCGGGTGCGCCGCTCCAAGGCATCTCGACCTGGCCGCCGGCGTCGATTCGGGATTGAATACTTGTTCTGAATTGGCTGGCGGAGGTTCAGACGCCTGCCTGCCGAGAAAGGGGATTGGATCCAATGGGTCTACAACGACAGCGAACTCTGGTATTCACCGTGTCTCTTCTCCCTGCGTTTATGCTACTGCTCAAATTTCTAGTCGACGGCGTGATCCTTCGCCGCCACCATTCGTTGTCCCTGCTCCGATGAGGTGTGGAGGTCAGGGCCAAAAGGTGTTGAGGCGGGACCCCCGTGTCAGCCTCCCTGGCCCTGATGGCCGTTCGATTAATTCCAAGTCTATCTTGACCGCTAGCACTAGGGCTCTAGGCAGCCTCGTGATCTATAATTCTTCTCGCGATAGCCGCCCTGATCCCCACTCCGCTAGGTTTCGCCGCCACCCATACCGCACTCATGGCCACCATGGAACCCAAAACCTAGTCTGGATCTGGCGAGATCTATTCGCCTCCGGATTTTTCTCGGTCGCTGACTGTTTTCCTGCTGGCCCCTCTGATCAACTCTTTGAGCCTAAGCATTTTAGCTTCTCTCGAGACTTTTGGTCGAAGAAAACAGGCAAGATTCCTTTTGCTGCTGTTGCGAAGAAGATGGCTGGAGCAGGGCAACCTAGGCCTAGAGGAGGTAGGAGCGGAGGCGGCCGTGGACGCAATGATGCGATCCGGCCTCCTATCCCTCCCCCCACCCCTCCGCTAGTAGC
>NC_041386.1:740446774-740447695 GCF_002162155.2 Triticum dicoccoides | reverse complement strand
GATCTTTGCCAAACCTCCTATTATCCCCATTGGGTCCAGCTCTACGAATTTGATGCACCCAGCCATGAACCAGATGTATCATGGTTACTCTGGGCCCAATTTTCAGTACCCCCAAATGGCCCCCTGGATGCAGCAACCGCAATTCCAATATCCTTACATCCCCCAAAATCTCCCTGTTCATTTTCAACCCCCACAGCAGCCAGCTAGCGCTGGGAGTGCCTCCGGAGGAAGTAGTCAAAGTGGAGCTGGAAAGAACAGGAAGAAAAAGAAGACAGGGGCTAAGAAGCAAACCAACTCTGCTACCACAGGGACTTTGGATAGTGTTGCTGGAAATGGTGGTGCTGAGTCTGAGGAGTTCATGGTAGATCCTAAGTATATAGACACTATTTGCTATAATTGTGGCCTCCCTGGTCACTTTGTAGGAATGTGCTCTGTCCCCAAAACCTACTTTATCTGCAAAACCCCTGGTCATCATATGGATGCTTGCCCCAAGTGGTATGAACCATACCCAGCTGCTCAATTCTGGGGGAGTGCCAACGATGGCCTGGGTTTCTTCCACATTGAAGCTGGAGATAAAAAAGACAATGAATGGCTCAATTTTGGTAATGTTGGGCTAGTTGTGGTGGAAGAAGGCAACATCACTGCTGAGGAACTGGAAAGGTGTTTTGTTAGCATGTGGAGAACCAACTGGCCATGGCAGATTAGAGCTTATGATGATACTCAGTTTCTGGCTAGGTTCCCCCCTAATAAAAAAATCACTGACCTGGTTGCTTTTAAATCCATCAATTTGAAGAAAACTGGAGTTACTATATCCTTCAAAGACTGGCATGGTGAAATTCCTCCATATGACTCTCTGAATGAAGTCTGGATCAATGTCATTGGTATTCCTCCTGTCTGGTGCTCTTGGACAGTCATAGCCCA
>NC_041386.1:740403601-740427426 GCF_002162155.2 Triticum dicoccoides | reverse complement strand
TAAGGTACGAAGTTAAGACTTAAAGCTCGACCACGGCAGAATAGAGAGAAAGGACGAAGGTCGTCCCCTATGCTTAAGACGTAGGATCTTCAGTATGCTATGCTGTGTACCGCACCTGAAGTGTGCCTTGCCATGAGACAGTCAAGGGGTACAAGAGTGATCCAAGAATGGCTCACAGGACAGCGGTCAAAGTTATCCTTAGTAACTAGTGGACTAAGGAATTTTCTCGATTATGGAGGTGGTAAAAGAGTTCGTCGTAAAGGTTACGACGATGCAAGCTTGACACCTATCCGGATAGCTCTGAGTAGAGAGACCGGATACATATAATGGAGCAATAATTTAGGATAGCTCCAAGTAGAACAGTTGTTTGGAATAGCTCCAAATAGAGCGTGGTAGCTGCATCTAGGAGATGACATAGAGATTTGTAAAGCACACACGGATCTGAAAGGTTCAGACCCGTTGACTAAAACCTCTCTCACGAGCAACATGATCAAACATAAAACTCATTGAGTGTTAATCACATAGTGATGTGAACTAGACTACTGACTCTAGTAAACTCTTGGGTATTAGTCACATGGCGATGTGACCTGTGAGTGTTAATCACATGGCGATGTGAACTGGATTATTAACTCTAGTGCAAGTGGGAGACTGTTGGAAATATGCCCTAGAGGCAATAATAAAAGTATTATTATTATATTTCCTTGTTCATGATAATTGTCTTTTATTCATGCTATAACTGTATTATCCGGAAATCATAATACACGTGTGAATACATAGACCACAATATGTCCCTAGTGAGCCTCTAGTTGACTAGCTCGTTGTGATCAACAGATAGTCATGGTTTCCTGGCTATGGACATTGGATGTTGTTGATAACGGGATCACATCATTAGGAGAATGATGTGATGGACAAGACCCAATCCTAAGCATAGCACAAAGATCGGTTAGTTCGTTTGCTAGAGCTTTGCCAATGTCAAGTATCTCTTCCTTTGACCATGAGATCGTGTAACTCCTGGATACCGTAGGAGTGCTTTGGGTGTATCAAACGTCACAACGTAACTGGGTGACTATAAAGGTGCACTATAGGTATCTCCGAAAGTATCTATTGTTTTATGCGGATCGAGACTGGGATTTGTCACTCCGTGTAAACGGAGAGGTATCTCTGGGCCCACTCGGTAAGACATCATCATATGCGCAATGTGACCAAGGAGTTGATCACGGGATGATGTGTTACGGAACGAGTAAAGTGACTTGCCGGTAACGAGATTGAACAAGGTATTGGATACCGACGATCGAATCTCGGGCAAGTAAAATACCGCTAGACAAAGGGAATTGTATACGGGATCGATTGAGTCCTTGACATCGTGGTTCATCCGATGAGATCATCGTGGAACATGTGGGAGCCAACATGGGTATCCAGATCCCGCTGTTGGTTATTGACCGGAGAACGTCTCGGTCATGTCTGCATGTCTCCCGAACCCGTAGGGTCTACACACTTAAGGTTCGATGACGCTAGGGTTATAAAGGAAGCTTGTATGTGGTTACCGAATGTTGTTCGGAGTCCCGGATGAGATCCCGGATGTCACGAGGAGTTCTGGAATGGTCCGGAGGTAAAGATTTATATATAGGAAGTCCTATTTCGGCCATCGGGACAAGTTTCGGGGTCATCGATATTGTACCGGGACCACCGGAAGGGTCCCGGGGGCCCACCGGGTGGGGCCACCTGCCCCGGGGGGCCACATGGGCTGTAGGGGGTGCGCCTTGGCCTACATGGGCCAAGGGCACCAGCCCCTAGAGGCCCATGCGCCAAGATATAGGAAAAAGGGGAGAGTCCTAAAGGGGGAAGGCACCTCCGAGGTGCCTTGGGGAGGATGGACTCCTCCCCCCCTCTTAGCCGCACCCCTTTCTTGGAGGAAGGGGCAAGGCTGCGCCTCCCCCCTCTCCCCTGCCCCTATATATAGTGGAGGGGAGGGAGGGCATCCACACCTGAGCCCTTGGCGCCTCCCTCCCTCCCGTGACACCTCCTCCTCTCTCGTAGGTGCTTGGCGAAGCCCTGCAGGATTGCCACGCTCCTCCATCACCACCACGCCGTTGTGCTGCTGCTGGATGGAGTCTTCCTCAACCTCTCCCTCTCTCCTTGCTGGATCAAGGCGTGGGAGACGTCACCGGGCTGTACGTGTGTTGAACACGGAGGTGCCGTCCGTTCGGCACTAGGATCATCGGTGATCTGAATCACGACGAGTACGACTCCATCAACCCCGTTCACTTGAATGCTTCCGCTTAGCGATCTACAAGGGTATGTAGATGCACTCTCTTTCTACTCGTAGCTGGTTTCTCCATAGATAGATCTTGGTGACGCGTAGGAAAATTTTGAATTTCTGCTACGTTCCCCAACAGATATTATTAAACAAATTGAACTAGAGAGACTGTCTTCATTTCAAAAAGACAATCCGGATCTATTTCCTCCTTCTAGCAATGATGCTAGCGGAGTTGATATTGCTTGTAACTCTAATAACACTGAGAATCACCTTTCCCCCAACACTGAAAATATGTCAGATATGGAGGAGGGTGAATTTCCTTGGGTGGAGGTATCACACCAAAGGAACAAAAAAGTGTTAGCTAGATGTAGAAAAAACCTTAATGATTTCTTATGATTGGGACATTCTGGAATGTTAGAGGTCTTAATGGCTCTTATAAGAGTACCAGAGTGCAAGAGCTTATTAAAGCTTGTAGCCCAGATTTTATTTGTTTGTCTGAAACAAAAAAAGCCAACTTCACCATCCCACAACTAGAGGCCATTGATTCTAGGAGTGGTTTTGTGTGGAATTGGCTTCCTGCTGTGGGCACTGCTGGAGGTGTCCTAGTAGGTGTTAAAGAAGACCGTTATGACATTATCTAGTGTGAGATAGGTACCTTTTGCATTTCTTGTATTTTGAAATTTAAACACAATGACATTAAGTGGAGACTTATATCTGTCTATGGCTCTGCTTACGATGAGTTCATACTAGATTTCCTTAATGAACTCAGTAGTGTCCTTGCTAGTTGGTCAGGCCCTACACTAGTAGGGGGTGACTTTAATTTGGTTAGAGATAAAAGTGAGAAAAATACTGGGAATATCAACCAGCATTGGGCTGATCTGTTTAACAACTGGATCAACAAATTTGGTCTCATAGAGATCAAAAATGCTGGGAGAAGATATACCTGGGCCAACAATCAAGATAATTTGATTATGGCCGCTTTAGACAGAGTCTTTGTTACTGTAGATTGGGAGGGGATCTTCCCTGGAGCTTCTATAAAAGCACTACCCAGAGTGGGCAGTGACCACACCCCTCTGGTTTTAAATACTAATTCAGGGATCCATAATCCTAATTCAAAATTATTTAGATTTGAAAAATGGTGGCTTGACATCCCTGGCTTTGATGAAGTTATTCATAAAGCTTGGAACACTCAGTGCAAAGCCACTAAGGCCATTGGTATTTGGCAATTTAAAATTAGGACCACTAGGAAAGCTGCCAAAGGTTGGTGTGCCAACTATGAAGAAGACCAAAACAGGAGGAAGCAAGCCCTAGTAGCTCAATATGATTGCTTAGATATTCTGGTTGAATCTCAACCTTTATCTCCTAACTCTAAGAAAAATATGGATAATACTGCAGGTGAACTAAATGAAATATGGAGAAGAGAAGAGATCAAGGCCAGACAGAGGTTCAGGGAGAGGGAGATTCTAGAGGGAGAGTATAACACTGGATACTTCAAAGCTCTGGCAAATCAGAAAAGGAGGAAAAAACAAATTGCTATGGTAGAAACTCCCTCAGGTCCTGTGGAAGACACCCAAGGTATTCTTCAAATAGATGTTGATTATTATAAAAACCTTTTTGGTTATGTTCCTACCATTGACATAGATCTTATGGAAGATTTCTGGGATCATGACAGCATGCTTGCTTCTGATCATTTTAATTTGCTTGAAAGTCCTTTCTCCGAGGAGGAAATTAAGACTGTTGTATTTGGCTCATATGCTAAAGGTGCGCCTGGTCCAGATGGTTTCCCTTTTCTGTTCTACCAGAAGTATTGGTTAAGAATGATTTATTTGCTATGTTCAGAGATTGGGAGGCTGGAGATCTTGACCTTTTTAGGCTCAATTTCTCCCTCCTTACTCTAGTTCCTAAAGAACCTAATGTTGTTAAGCTAGATAGGTTCAGGCCTTTGGCCATGATTAATTGCAGCTTTAAATTTTTTTCCAAATGTGCCACCAATAGTGTCGTGGAATTGTCACGGCAGATGTCCTTAGTGCCAGGACTTAGTCGCGAGGCCAACGCATCTATGTGGTAGCTTGAAGGGGTTGAGCGGAATCGAGAGACGCAACACACAAGATGAGGATTTAGACAGCTTTGGGCCCCAGGAAACATCATCCGGAATAGCCCTACATGCTGTTTGTGGCTAGGTCTCATTATGCTCATGAGGGAGTCGCCGTAAGACGGCTCTCCTCTTTGTATCTAGCCCTAGATATTGTTTCTTGTTGCTTGTCCCTCTTTGGGGAGCCCTGCCCCTCCTTATATAAGTTAGAGGGGCAGGTTACATGTGGAGTCCTAGTACGACTAGGACTAGCCTATCTTCTTTTACAAGTTAAATACAAGTCCGGGTCTTGCTTCCTCCTAAAGGAAATATTTGTCATCCCTTTCCTCTTAAGCCGGCCCATCATAACGTGAGCCGGCCTTATGGGCTTTGGGCCTTGTTGTCCATCTGACCCGCCCGCCGGGTCTCCACTGAGTCACAATGTCCAGGCGGGTTATATGTAAACCACCATGTCCAGGCATATCGCCAGTGAGTCGCCTAGCTCCAGGCGGGTCTTCTGGTGAATCGCCTTGTCCGGCCGGGTCATAACTCCGGCCGGGTCATACCGCGGGGTATATCCCCGACATTAGCCCCCAGTTTAATTAGGATTTATCCATGTTAAACTGATCCTATAAACAAAATACAAAAACAACTTTGACAGAATTTGTTCCGGGTCAAAAATTCTTGTACGCCGGCACCTGATCATCCTTAATTCCATGTGCTCCGTGTTAAATATTCTCCTGAGACAGGACCTGATTATCCTTACAATTGTCATTTCCTTCTTCTAGAAAATCCGGGTCAATAGACCAGCTTCACAATCAATTTGCTTGTAGAAGAAATATT
This sequence comes from Triticum dicoccoides, assembly GCF_002162155.2. Classification (NCBI taxonomy): domain Eukaryota; kingdom Viridiplantae; phylum Streptophyta; class Magnoliopsida; order Poales; family Poaceae; genus Triticum; species Triticum dicoccoides. The sequence goes on along the minus strand of NC_041386.1, from coordinate 740,422,255 downwards.
GTAAACAAGTAATCCACTTGAACTCGCTTCCAAAGCGCCGGCTTAAAACATATTGGTCTTGAAATACTCATCTGACTTTCAGCCGGCTTGAAGAGGTAAAACTTACCGGTTTATCATAACCAAAATTGCCGGCTTGTCAATATTGATAGCACCGGGTAATAACTGTAGCCGATGCCGGGTCATAATTATTGATGACACCGGATCATGATTGTTGCAAACACCGGGTCAAGCTGATCTGCTCAAAACTGAGAATTTGAAGATTTTTCCCTTTATATGTATATCACCTGTAGCCCCCAAGTGTCGGGTTATCATGCTTGCAGCAACCTGGGACTTGTAATTGCCTTATGCTCATAAAACTTCAACCGGTGTAACCCCCAAGGGCCGGGTCATTATGCAATAATGAGCAGGGACTTTATAAATATTATCATGTAAACTGAAGCAGCAACGTGTAGCCCCCAAGGGCCGGCTTAGTAAAATATTACTGAGCTGGGACTTTGTATATAATTCATTGATAATAACATCATAATGTAATCTCCACCATGGGGTTTGAACCCACGTCCACAAGGTTAAGAGCTTTGTGCTTTACCAACTGAGCAATGGATCCTTCAATATAATGGATTAAGACTTGTGTACCTTGAACTATTGACAGGAGCAATTGGTAGCCCCCAAGGGCCGGGTCATTACGATATGATGAGTCGGGTCTTCAATGAGGTGAAAAAATGACTTTGCATTAGCCCCCAAGTGTCATGGTGCATGCTTGCAGCGATATGAGACTTGCATATTTGATGTAACCTTAATTTGAATAATGTAGCCCCCAAGTGTCGGGTCGTAAGCATGCAGCGACTCGGGGCTATTCCTTCCACTGTAGAATAAATCATATCCATTAATAAAATGATAGCCATTGCGCCAAAGCGACTTTGAATACCTCATCTGTTGATAAGTAAATTTAGAGTTTAAATACCCGGCGGCTCTTGGCCGATGGCGATTTAATACACCTCCATTGTAAGCCGGAATTTTTATAACCCGGCGGCTTATAGCCTTTGAGAAAAATCCAGAACAGATAATCATTTTGAAGCATCAACTTTGGTAATGAGCTTGAACTTAATCATTTATATGTCATATTTCTGCAAATTCTGCAAAGAGTTTAAACAACATATGCCCTGGTGACTTAACGTCAAAAGCCAGGGCGGGTAACCACCCAAATGTAGTCTTATCCTGCACACAAGTAGATCACAAGATCCCTATGAACCTTTGAATGATACCGCCGGCTTATGTGACCCGGACAGTCAAGTTGATAACTCAACTCTGTAAGAGCCGGCACATATGATATTTGTGACAACTCAAATACTTGCGATTGTATCAAAACAGATAAAAAAATTAGGCTTCTGATTCGAATACGATCAGTAAACCGTTCCAAAGGGGTTAAGCTAAGATTCGAATACGATCATATAGCCCCTAGTGGCGTTGGCGTTTCCGATCAAAGTGGGTATCGACAGCTATGTTCTCTTTGGTTCGAATACGACCTATGTTTGAACAGGAAGCCCCCAAATGACCTTAAAAGTTGTTTAACGACGCTGATTCAAATACGATCCACGTCGATTCCCAAAGGGGTTGAGCTATGATTCGGATACGATCAAGAAGCCCCCAAGTAGGTTCAGCAGTTTGCTAATCAAAAGGGTATCGATAGCTATGTTCTCTTTGGTTCGAATACGACCTATGTTTGAACAGGAAGCCCCCAAGTGACCATATAAATTTTGGCATTGCGCTGATCAAGAAGGTACTGATAGCTATGCCCGATGAGCAGGAAGCCCCCAAGTGACCATAATAAAATAAGCCGTAAGGCAGGATACCCATGTTCGAACCGCGCATCATGGCAGCAAGTTCTTTTTGGCAACCTTTAATTTTTCTTAGAATTCAAACTTGCGAGAGATTAATTCTTTTTGAACCGGAACTTTAAACCGGATTTGAAAGCTTCAAAAATTTGTGAGGGACAAATTTACCTTGAGCCGGATTTTGAACCGGATTTGAGAGCTTCAAAAATTTGTGAGGGACAAATTTACCCTAGGCCGGATTTTGAACCGGATTTGAGAGCTTCAGTGCTTTGTGGGAGAAAGATGTCTCTTGAACCGGATTTTAAACCAGAGTCCTTATTCTGAGCCGGAAATCTTCTGACGGCTTTTAAATTTTCATCGATCTAGCAGTAATCTCCGGGGCCCGAGTTATTTTTCGTTCAATGACCCCGAGTTCTTGAATTTATTGGAACCGGCTAGTTTTGCCGAGTCATACCATTGTAGCCCCCAAGTCTCAAGGCGACTTGAGGAGTTGGCTTGAGATTCTCCATATTTGACCATAGCAGGAGGTGTATATCATTGGCGTTGATAGCGCGATGTGAATCCACAGAAGGTTGAGGTGACTGCGGCAGGTTATAAATGATCCCGTATGAGCCGTGTCAGCAACTGGACAATGGTTCCTTCCAATTGGCTGTTTGAAGTTAAGCGAACCGTAGTAGCGATGACTTGTGTGCCTGCCCATTGAACTATCCAGTGCAGACGGTGGTTGATAATATATGATAATTTGCCTCCAATTTGTTGGAAAAGAAACCGGGCTTCCCAAGTAGCGACTTGCTCATACTCAAAGAACAGCTCACGCAGACAGGCGCGACCCGGTGTGTTGATGTAGACCAGGCCGTGAGAGACGGACGGTAAAGACGACCGTAACATCAGAGGCGGCATAGGCAGAAGAACCGGCCGTGGCGTTGTAAGCCGGTGCGGACGGGCAAGTTGTCCTCCTCATTGTAAGCCGGCGTGGTCGCGAGAGACGACCACGGCATTGTAAACCGGCACGGTCGCGAGAGACGGACACGACATTGTAAGCCGGTGTGGGAGTCCGTTGAGTAACGACGACCACCTGTGCCAAAGATGTTGGCGTGCCTCCATCTCCGCGGTATAATATCACTTTTTGTCATAAATAACTGACCTGCATAAACAATATTGCAGACCAAGGCAAAGATAAACTTGTTCTTTGACAAAAACAACATGTGATAATAAAACAAACTTGGATGGATATCACCTGATTTGTTTGGACGAGGATGATCCGTTTATCGCAACAGAGGTGGCTCAGGCAGACTAGCGACTCAATATAGTTCCGGCGGCTCAGGCAGACCGGCGACTTAATATAACCCCAGCGGCTCAACGCGGCTCCGGCGGCTCAGCACAGCGGGGGGCGGCTCACATATGTCCATTGGACAGCTTGTGTGAGCAGACGTGGCTCTGATTTGTTGATATATATGTCGGAGTCAACCACGACATTTAGAAAACAGAACGGACGTGTGAGTCGGCCGCGACATTGTAAGCCGCGCGGACAGACGGGTCAGCCGTGGGCGCGGACGGTTGAGCCGGCGCGGGTATGGTCGAATGAACCGGCTACAGGCGCGGTCCCGGTGAGTCGATGTAGACTAGGCCGCAAGGACGGCGATTTATGCACATCCATTCCCCAGACAGTATGGCACAGACAAACGCTGGTACAGAATGTTGCAAGCTCGCGCCCCATACCCGCAGTCCTTCATACAAAAAATACAACAGACCAGAGTAGTTCTTTGTCGAAAGAAATTAACATATACTTAACAATAAATAAATAAATATACATACATAGGATAAATATCACCTGATTTTATTTAGGCGACAGCTCCGTACGCAGACCCAGTCTCTAGGTCCACTTGGCCATTAAAATATTCGGCCATGATGCAAAGCCTTGTTAATTCCTTGAATAGCACCTGCTGCACTCTCCCCCGTTTCAGTTTTAGTATAAAATCCACACTACCACTTTCCTTTCTTCAGGCAACAGCCAGCCGTTTTCAGGCGAGCATGCAGGGGCACAGCCAGAGGCAAGGCGTGGTGGTGGGTGACGACCATAGGCTGACACGAGCGCGCGGCGACCCGGTAGAGACGGGCCACATCGAAACGGTGGGTTGATGTGTGCTGGCAAAGCGCAGTAGCAGCAGAAGGGCTCAATACGGAGCGAGGCCGACGCGGCTCAACGTGCGGCGCGTTTGGCGGGCCATGGCAGCAGCAGGAGCAATCCGCGGCGGATCACGGTGAAGGCGGGCTGTCCTGGCGCAGGCAACGACTCAGCGGTCGGCGGCTCAAGAGGCAGGCAACCGTAGTCTGTTTTCCGGGTCGTAGTCATCGCGGCGATTCGGCGACGAACAGCCAAGACTGCCTGCTAGTCTGTTTTCCGGGTTGTAGTCAATTTGATCATCCTCGAGCGAGCCTTTCTCCAGCAGTCCTTCACGTGATGGAGGATGGTCCTTCTTGGAGATTGCGCCATTGTCCCTTTTAGTTAGCACTAGTAGTAAGCCTATGGAGAGCAACTGCCATGGAGACACGGGACAGCGGTCAGGCCATGGAAAGTCTGCACGCATAACTTAACTTTAGTAGCGGACTTGGCCACTGAGTACATATATACAGTATTTATTTTTCTGATCTGGTCTTCGGGTCCTCGAAGAGTACGACAATAGTGCAAATCACTTCGGCTTTTGTGATGGCACATCAGTCTGATTTTGTATTGTACTAGTGCAATCCGTACATGGCCGGCTTGATTTCCTTTTTCTTGATCCACTCCACTTGAACATCCTCCCAATCAATGCAGCAGCCGTGCACACACATGATCCATCGGCGGCCGTCGCAAATTTTTTTTCTTGCTGCAACTGCCGCATACGCACGTGCAATCAGCGACGTGTGCGCCTGGGCCTCCGGCCATGCTCTTTGTTTCTTCTTTTGTACAATGACGTGGAGTAGTACCAGCAGCTATGGTTTGGAAGTAGTATAATTAGCGGCAACAAAACACGCGTCTGTCGACGCGTTGGTCAAACCGGAACACTGCCTTGGTATTTGATCTAATACTAGTACAAATGCCCGTGCGTTGCAGCGGGCGAAATTGCTCAAAAAGTGCAACAGGCGGAAAACACTTTAAACCTATTCAGTGTGCCATTACGAGCCATTTCCTATATTAATTTCTGATAAACATCGGTAGTAAGGTTACACTATTATCGTTTTTCGAAGCATGAATTGTGGACGTGAAGAAGCCACCTAAACTCCTTTCATTCGGTTTTATTTTTTGCTTTTTGGAAAAACACAAATATTTCTTTGTTTTCTTAAAGAAAATGAACAAACTTGAATTTATCTGTTTTTGTTAGAACTGAAACATATTTTGAAGACGGACATTTTGAACAAATGATTTTTTTTGAAACACAATTAATATGGATCGGGGAGTATTAAGATTTTAAATTTTGTGAACAATTTTGAATATATTTTTAAAAATGGACTATCTTTTGGAAATTCTGAGAATTTTTTAAAAGCATGAACATGTTGAAAAATGTGAATATTTTTTGAAAGCAAGAACAAATTGAAACACTCATTTTTAAAACAAATGCACTCTCGGTGTCCGTAGTTAAAAAAGGATTTTTGGTGTCCACTTGATCACAAACCAGTCCGAAGATGGCAATCCAAAGACGATGAGCTCGGCGAGAAAAATGTAAAACTAATTTGTAATTCCACATAAATGACCCATGCAGAATCCATACAAAACGCAATCCAGCCAACCATTTATAATGATATATTTAAAGGAAACTGAATCACGCGGCATGTTGTTTCAGAATCACGTTTATATTCTCTCCCATAGAAGATTTACTTCAGTTCTTTCAAGACAGAACCATACAACAAAATGTTTCAGATGTCAGAATACTCTGAGTCAGTTTATACACTCTGAAATATAAATTCAGGCCATATACATCCCGCTTTTGCAGCTAACCTAGCAAGTATTACACTTCTAGAACCAAAAACTTGAAAGTGGAATAGCACAGAATTAGTAAAGAACTAACCTCCATTTGAAGAAATAATTCTGCAAATACAATATGGATCAAAAATTCAGAGATCTTATGAGAGGTGGACTGATGCCCAATATATCGGGAAACAATATGCATGTTTCACGATGTAGCTAGAACTGAAGCAAATTATCTAGAAGGAATAGAAAGAGAAATTAGTTCATGATCCAGGGACAAAATTGGTAAACAATACTATTATATTAAAAAGAAACATCAACATCCATAAATTTCACAATGACACGACTACAGTCTTGTGCCATATTCGGTTACACGCCATGAAATGGAAGAGAACCGCACATAGTGGTGAGCAGCTGGCTTTGCCTGACCGAGCAGCGAGAAACAAAATTTCCAAAATTTTGCTAATTTCTATTTTTTTAAGTAAACATCGGAGCTTCAAAAACATAGTACAATGAAAAGGATAGAAGAAGATTTCCAGCTAACTTTAAAGATCTTGTCAACTGCAGCATAAAACCACAGTTGCAATAAGCTAAATTACGTAAAATAAAGATAAAAGTAACCAAAGTAACATGTTTCTTTCTAATCCCTATTTATAAATTTAGTCAGATCTTGCTACTGGCAAGGAGGGTGGGATTTCCAGAACTCAGCTGACTACTGCTTATAAGACAATTAAGCAGAGACCATATGTGGCTTCGATCCAGGATTTGGTTTAGCGCCAAAACAACGCTTGGATCCGTGAAACAAACAATTCATCTCAGCAAAAGCAGCTACAAATATTTTATTGGGTCATGTAAAGAGAATGGGCAGATAACACCAATCAGTTTAGGATTGATCCAAGGCCACATAGAAATGTCCCGAGATTCACTGCTGCCAGAATGGAGCAGATGCATTTAGTTAAGCATGAATATTTGCCGTGTGATTCCACAGTATGCACTATACGTACTTTAGTTAAGTATGGATATATATCTGAACTTGCAAAATATACATTGGTCAGTGCTATTCTTTTCGATTCAAATTTTGTGTTCTACCATGATATAGAAATTGCATATAAATTACAGTTCAAAACAGGTAATGTAAATGAAAAAAGTTACATATATTTATCACCGTTGTATGTTCAGTAAGTGTTCATAAATATATTTTATTTACCATATATTTTTACACAAAAAGAACACGGCAACATCTGGTTGGTGCCGCTCGGTGGCGAGGAGGCAGCGTTTTCCTTAGCACCAATTACTGGAGATGCACACTACGGCGTGGATTGAGCTACAATGGGTGTGGGGTCCAGGAGAGAGCATGAATGGAGCAGTAAGGAGGGAGCGTGTGGGAGTGGGGGAACCGTGAGGGGCGATGGAATAGAGGAAGAAAATCCTTTTAATATAACCACTACTGCTCCTTATATAGGTGCAGCTACGACCCACGCACACCTAACGCTAGGTTACAGACAAAATCATGGTATAAGCACAGGGGTTCTTATAGAGCAGACATGTCCAGTTCCTAAAGATTGCTTCTATTTTATCCTTAAGATTTTTAGTGCCATTGGAATTTAGAGCATATCTGTTCTGTGACATAAAGAAAAGCATGATCTTTGGTATACTATAGAAAAAACATAATCACCATTTAGAGCTTGAAAAACATCATCTTGAAGAATGATTTTTTCTTCAAGATTTCGCCACAAGAATCCTATACAAAACACTCCGATCCAATATGAGGTCGGTGGAACTACATACCTGACATGACAAAGAACATATCACTCACCTAGGATTGTTTTTAAGTAGCATCACTCATGAGCAGGATAAGTGGCCTTCAGTGGGATGTAGTCCAATTCGTCACCAAAGAATCTAAAATCTACACAACACAGGTTGTTATCATGGTGGACGGCAACAACACCCTCTCTAACGTAGATATCGCTGCAAGGTGCATTGGCCTGTCCGCTGCCGCGCCCGTCGTGGCAACATCAGGATGGTGGTGACTCGGGCCTGGTTCCCCCTGGACTGGAAGAGCCTGATGGCTTGCGCCTAGAAAAATATCAAACTACATCTTAAGCAATGTCTACATTCCACCAAAATGGAAAAAGGATGCAAACAGAAATTTAGTATAATTGCAAGGAAATATGTGCTAATGAATTTTATGCAGACTAAGTGCACAATTAGGAAATAAAAAATATAAGCAGTCAAATACATGACCAAATAGCCGTAAAGTTCATTGACAAGAAAAGTTGTAGGAATGAAGATAAATTTTAGAAAATCTAAGCAGCGTGGACTCCATATCTAATACATGAAAGAAGAGCAAGCCCATGTAAGTTCCTGACCCCTTAACCACTGAGGCAAACTATTGTTGTAGCAAGACAAAATGGAGCTGCAAAGCAGGTTAAATTGCAACTCCACATCCAAACTTAGCATGGCACTACATCTTTCTTGTTCAGAAGTAATTGAAAGATATCCAAACATTGGCTAACATACTTTCAGAAAAGCGCAGTCCCGATCATACTCACAAATAGAAGTTTTGGTTTTCAACTGGCAGTGATTTTCCCCCTGCCGCAAGCCTCTGCCTACAGCTTTACAACTTTAAACTGAACCAACAAGTTATCATGTCATTTATTTACAAACTAATGCTTAGAAGACTAATTTCCCAAGGGCACGAGTCCAATATACTTTCAGAATGTGCAGTTTAGATTATCTTTTCTAGTAGCAATTCTGAACATAGCACAACAGTTTAGCTCCTGTTAGTTAAGCTCACAATATTTAAACCGAGAATTGCTCGCATGTCATGAATTTTTTTTGTAGTCGTAATCCCAGTAGTATTTACTTGCGCATTTAGGAATATCATAGTTAAAGCTAAAGAGGAATTTTCCTAGCATAATTTACATTTTAGAAGCTTATACAGTAGTAAAAGTAAATACAGATGGTTGAGAAGGAAGGAAGGAGCTGATGCTGCTGCTCCAGACCAAATCAAATCAAGGTGCTGCACTGTAGACCCTGCAATCTATCCATCCATTCAATCCATATACAATCAGGTATTTGCACAGAAGGTGCAAACAGTCCACTGTAGACACTGCAGCAGAGAATAGATAGAGCTTCACCTGCAGAGCAGAGAATCCAATGGAATCCAACAGAGGGGGGAAGAAAAGAAGGAAGACCTGCAGATGGTGGAGGCCTCAAGGACGATGACCTGAAGATGGTGAGGGAACCCCATCACCATCAGGAAGAAGAATGCTTGAGCTACTGGTCCATGGCGATGTTGGGTGTGTGCCTGCGTGAGGGAGAGAATATCATCAGGGAAGGGGAGGAAAGAAGAGCAGAACCCTGGTGTCGGCACTCCCCTCTCCTCACGGGATTCAAGCGGTCGCCGAGGGAGAAGAGAAGGGGCGGAGGGGTTTCTAAGTCATACCGCCGTCGTCGAGGTAGCCACCATCGTCATCATCGCCGTCGGTCACCATGGCCCGGCGGCTAGGTTATCCGGCGCGAGGAATGAGGGAGGGAGGGCGGATCTGACCGCGCCTGAGCTGTCGTGGCCACAGAGAGAAGGGGAGGGGTCGCCGCGGCCATGGAGGCCCTCCTCCAACTACAAGGACTACGCGCTGCCACGCCAGATCCTTCCGTCTCCCGCGCCCGTCTGCCATCACCCGGCTCCGGCGAGCATGCGTGGGTCGCCGCACCGCCCCTCTTTTCTCCCATCTTCTCTTCCTCATCACCCTGTCTCTTTTCTTCCATGGATCCGCCCAGGAAACCACGCTCCGGCCTTCCTCATTGTCCCCGGCGACCCCTGCCTCGCCGCCCGCCACCGGATCCGCCTCCCCAGCCCCTGCCGTGCACAGATCCGCTGCTGCACCCTCCGCGCCCCCAGCGGCACGAGCGACCGCGTTGACGTAAAAAAGACCGCGGGTTGAATATACCAAACTACAGGGTCCTTTTTGTAAAAACGAAACATTTCCCCAAATTAGCCACTTAAAACGGGACTGCGGGTTGAATAAGCAAAACGACAGGGATTTTTTTGCAAAACTGATGACGACGTACGACCAGAAGCAATAGCCGGTTTATTAGTAGGTAAAGATATCCTTTGGTCTACAGAATAGTATTCAGACTACTGCAGCGGGATTTCTTGACCGTCTCAGATTGGCAATTTGCGGCGGTCCCTGAAAACAATCTGGCTGGCGGATTATTACGGCGCCTCCGGCGGCCGTACGCAGCCCTTAGCTCTTGTCCTGACCATGTAGAATTAATCACAACTCTGATCATAAACAATGAACACGCCGGTTCTGCCAAAAAACTGTCCCATGCCGGATCATCTTGCGTGATTCTTCCGTGCCGGTTCTTCTTCATCCGGCTAATTCACAAACTTCTCGAAACCCGGGTAAAGATCCCTCCAAAAACTCAACACCACCGTGCGCAAGCCCCACGGTGGGCGCCAACTGTCGTGGAATTGTCACGGCAGATGTCCTTAGTGCCAGGACTTAGTCGCGAGGCCAACGCATCTATGTGGTAGCTTGAACGGGTTGAGCGGAATCGAGAGACACAACACATAAGATGAGGATTTAGACAGCTTCGGGCCCCGGGAAACATCATCCGGGATATCCCTACATGATGTTTGTGGCTAGGTCTCATTATGCTCATTAGGGAGTCGCCGTAAGCCGGCTCTCCTCTTTGTATCTATCCCTAAATATTGTTTCTTGTTGCTTGTCCCTCCTTATATAAGTTAGAGGGGTGGGTTACATGTGGAGTCCTAGTAGGACTAGGACTAGCCTATCTTCTTTTACAAGTTAAATACAAGTCCGGGTCTTGCTTCCTCCTAAAGGAAATATTTGTCATCCCTTTCCTCTTAAGCCGGCCCATCATAACGTGAGCCGGCCTTATGGGCTTTGGGCCTCATTGTCCATCTGACCCGCCCGCCGGGTCTCCAGTGAGTCATAATGTCCAGGCGGGTTATATGTAAACCGCCATGTCCAGGCAGATCGCCAGTGAGTCGCCTAGCTCCAGCCGGGTCTTCTGGTGAATCGCCTTGTCCGGCCGGGTCATAACTCCGGCCAGGTCATACCGCGGGGTATATCCCCGACAAATAGGTTTGGCCCTGTCTGCAACTTCCTAATTTCTCCCAACCAGACTGCTTTCCTAAAGGGGAGGTTTATCCTTGAAAGCATAGTGGCTGCCCATGAGGGGATGCATGCAGTTGCCTCTAATAAGATGCCTGGTTTTTGTTTTAAGCTTGACTATGAGAAAGCATATGATATGATTAGTAGAGAATTTCTCCTGAAGACGCTGAGGAAAAGAGGGATTGGTCCTAATTGGATGTATAAAATTGAAACCTTACTTTGCAATGGTTCTGTTGGTGTCAGAGTAAATGACACCAATAGTGACTATTTTTTAGCTGGCAAAGGAGCTAGACAAGGAGATCCTTTCTCCCCCCTGCTGTTCAATTTAGTGGCTGATGTTTTCACTAGAATTCTGATCAAAGCTGCAAATGCAAATTTAATAGCTGGTGTTTTTCCTCCCTCTAACCCTGCTGGTGTCATTAGCATGAAGTATGCTGATGACACCCTTCTTTTCTTAGATAAGAACCTGGATCATGCCAAGAACCTTACATGGCTTCTCTCCTGTTTTGAACAAATTTCTGGTATGAGAATCAATTTTCATAAATGTGATCTGGTTCCTATTAATGTTGACAGAGAAGAGGCCATAGCTTTTGCTCAAATATTAGGTTATAAAATTAGTTCTTTTCCTATCAAGTATTTAGGCGCCCCTCTTCATTTTAATAAAGTGCGGAGGGAAGATCTGCAACCTACTATAGATAAGATTATTAAGAAAGCGGCTGGGTGGAGGGGGAGGCTGCTTTCTTTTGGCAAGAGACTTATATTGGTCCAAGCCTGTTTAGCCAGTATCCCCACTTACCTCATGGGCTTTATTAAGTTTCCTAAATGGGCCATCAAACTTATTAACTCCCAATTAGCTCATTGCTTTTGGGACGATTACGAAGTCCATCATAAATATCATCTGACTGCCTGGAACTCTATTAATATGAGAAAAGAATTTGAGGGCTTTGGTATTACTGACCTAGGGGATATGAATCTGGCTCTATTAGCCTCTTGGGTCAGTAGATACTACAATGCTGAAGGTAAAATTTGGAAGAATATTATTGACTCCAAGTACAAACCTCAGAATAGCAACATCTTTGCTTGCTCTACTAATGGAGCCTCCCCTTTCTGGAAAGGGGTGATCTGGGCAGCTCAAGCTGCTAAGCTTGGCTTTTCCTGGAAGATAGGCAATGGCAAAAGAACTAGGTTTTGGGAAGATCACTGGTTCGGCAATTCTACTTTAGCCACCCAATATTGGGACTTGTACAATTTAGCTTATGAACATAATGTCACTATTGACAAAATCTGGGATGGACACAATCTGAAGATTACTTTCAGAAGGTGTTTTACTCAGGAGCAATTAGCTGGCTGGCATGAACTTGTGGACATAGCTAGCTCCATTAGTTTTGTGGATGAGGATGACACCCCAATTTGGAATCTGAATACTAAAGGGGTATATACTGTCAAATCCTTCTACAAGTTTATTAATTTTAGAGGGGTTTTACCTACTTCCACTCCTGCTGTGTGGAGTATAAAAATTCCCCCCAGGATTCAGATTTTTCTCTAGCTATTGGTTAATAATAAACTTTTAACCAGAGATAACTTGAGTAAGAGACAGGAGGTGAGAGATACCACATGTGTGTTTTGCTCTGAACAAGAGTCTTGTTTGCATTTATTTAGCACCTGTGTTGTTGCTGCTGAGTTTTGGAAAGCCATCTGTGTCATTACCGGAGTGAATGAAGACATTAATATAATGTCCATTACTTCATATTGGCTCAGGGGAGATAGGTTCGCTGCTGTTAACATAGTACATGCGACTGGCCTGTGGGCGATCTGGAAAACTCGCAACAACATGGTTTTTAATAACGTGTGTTGGCCTGGCTTGCAGGATATTTGGAGAAGAACATCATTAAATCTGTCTACATGGGAAAGCCTGTCCTCGGGAGGTGCCAATACAAAGCTGAAGTGGGCAGCAAGAGAGCTAGAGGCGAAAGCAAGAAGTCCTCCGTTGTTGCTGTGGGCAGACCCTGGTTGAAGAGAGGCTTTTCCTTCTAGATCTAGCTGTCTATCGAATGGCCGATGGGCCTGTAATCTCTATCTTTTTTTGTAATGGTGCTCAGTAGAAAAAGGGTCAAATGTGAGACACATTAGTCCCGGTTTGTAACAGAACCGGCACTAATGTGTCCATTAGTGCTGGTTCCAACGGCTAGGCGGAAGGAGCTCTTTAGTACCGGTTCGTGGTGAACCTTTAGCACCGGTTCGTGCCACGAACCGGTACTAAAGAAAGTGGTGGCAGGATGTTGTCAGAGTGGGGCCCTTCCAGCACCTTTAGTACCGGTTCGTGGCACGAACCGGTACTAAAGGTCGTCCTATATAAACCCTTCGTCCACCCGCACTCTGTTCTTCCCCCTTTCTCCTCTCCCTCTCCTCTGTTCTTCCCTTCTTCCTCTCGAGTTCATCACAAAATTTGCCCCAAATTTGTCAAGATTTGCAGGCCCTCATCCATTCAAATGATCACCAAGGTTAGCAACTTTGTCCTTTCATCTCTCATTGCTAGATTAGCTCTTGCATTGGTTTATATAGTGATTAATTGTGGGTTTTAGTAATTTGGGAGGAATTATATGTGGTAGTATTTGATTTATATGCAATTTGAGGTCAAAATAACACTTAGTTTGCATATGTAGGTGTGGTTTACTTAGTGCCTTCTAAATCTCCGTCGTAACCACCGTCGATCGCCCGCACCGTCCCGTCGCCGGCACCACCTTGTGGTGAGCCTCTTGTTCATGAAATTTAATATAAGAAATTGATGTTTGTGTGATTTGGATATATAGTTACTCGTATAATAATTATCTTACCCGTACGTTGTTTGTTATACATAGTGCCATGGTTTTGATATCCGTCCCCGTCGGCCCTGGTCCTTGTTATGATTCGGATGTGGTATATTCTCTTTTAAAACTATTTGTTGCATTTTGTGTTTATGACAAATTATGCCCATCAAGTTGACATAGATATTTTTATCTAGGAGGTATGTGAACCGGAAATTCCAACCGACCCTATTGTCGAGAGGTTAAATTTAGTTGAAAGAGAAAACGAGTACTTGAAAGAAAAATTGAAAAGAATTGAGGGGAAGAAGATGGAATTGGAGTTGCATGTTGCCGATGTCGTCGATTATCACAAGATCAAGATGGAGAAAATGCGCTTGAAGATTAGAAAGATTAGAAAATATGCCATCGATAGTGAGGCTTGGTATCATTATGCTGTTAGATCAATTGTTACCTTAGTTGCGATCTTGATCGCATTTGTTGTTGCATTTAAATGCTTTAGCTAGAGAGTTATTTGTTTGTTGCATTTAAGTGTTGTATGAACTTTATGTATGAACTTGTATTAATTTGGTCTGTTCGGTGTTGTGTAATGAAGATGAGCCGGCAATGGATGTATGATGACAGATGCTCTCCCCAGTTCGTTGAGGGTGTGCATACTTTTCTGCTTGCGGCTAAGGCAAACAAGCGGGCGGATGGTTTTATGCCTTGTCCATGTGCTGGCTGTAAGAATGGTCGCAATTACTCTATGTCAAGAACCATTCAGGTCCACCTGTTTGAGTCCGGTTTCATGCCCCACTATAATGTTTGGACCAAGCACGGAGAAAGAGGGGTTATGATGGAAGACAATGAAGAAGAAGAGGACGACGACAGCTATCCTGGCCATGGGTTCCCTGAATATGATGATACAACAATGGGGGAAGAAGCTGAGCCGGTAATGCAGGAAGAAGCTGACACGGCAATGCGGGAAGAAGCTGAAGAAGAGGCATCAGATGAGCCCTTTGATGATCTAGGTCGGGCCATTGCCGATGCAAAGAGAAACTACGCAAGTGATTTGGAGAAGAAGTTGCAGCGCATGTTAGAGGATCACAAAAAATTGTTGTACCCGAATTGCGTAGGTGACAAGAAAAAGCTGGGCACCACACTAGAATTGCTGCAGAAGGCAGAGAATGGTGTATCTGACAAGGGATTTGGAAAGTTGCTGGTAATGATAAAGGATATGCTTCCAAAGGACAACGAATTGCCCGAGAGTACGTACGAAGCAAAGAAGGCTGTCTGCCCTCTAGGGTTAGAGGTGCAGAAGATACATGCATGCCCTAATGATTGCATTCTCTACCGCGGTGAGTACGAGGATTTGAACGCTTGCCCAGTATGTGGTGCATTGCGCTATAAGATCAGCCGCGATGACCCTGGTGATGTCGAGGGCGAGCGCCCCAGGAAGAAGATTCCTGCCAAGGTGATGTGGTATTCTCCTATAATACCATGGTTGAAACGTTTGTTCCAAAACAAAGAGCATGCCAAGGCGATGCGATGGCACAGAGAAGAACGTAAGAAAGACGGAAAGTTGAGAGTACCCACTGACGGTTCACAGTGGAGAAAAATAGAAAGAAAGTACAGGAAGGAGTTTGCAGATGACGCAAGGAGCGTATGGTTTGGTCTAAGCGCAGATGGCATTAATCCTTTTGGGGAGCAGAGCAGCAACCATAGCACCTGTCCTGTGACTCTATGTTTGTATAACCTTCCTCCTTGGTTGTGCATGAAGCGGAAGTTCATTATGATGCCAGTGCTCATCCAAGGCCCTATGCAACCCGGCAACGACATTGATGTGTACCTAAGGCCATTAGTTGAAGAACTCTTACAACTGTGGAATGGAACAGGTGTACGTGTGTGGGATGAGCACATGGGGGAAGAATTTGACCTAAAGGCGTTGCTGTTCGTGACCATCAATGATTGGCCTGCTCTCAGTAACCTTTCAGGACAGACAAACAAGGGATACCGCTGATGCACGCACTGTTTGGATGATACCGACAGTATATTTTTGAATAGTTGTAAGAAGAATGTGTACCTGGGACATCGTCGATTTCTTACGAGCAGGCATCCCGTAAGAAAGAAAGGCAAGCATTTCAAAGGTGAGGCGGATCACCAGACGAAGCCTCGCCACCGTACTGGTGCTGATGTACATGATATGATCAAGGATTTGAAGGTGATATTTGGAAAGGGTCCTGGCGGACAACCTGTTCCGAAGGACACTGACGGACGCGCACCCATGTGGAAGAAGAAATCTATATTTTGGGACCTGCCATATTGGAAAGACCTAGAGGTCCGCTCCGCAATCGACGTGATGCACGTGACGAAGAATCTTTGCGTGACCCTGCTTGGCTTCTTGGGCGTGTATGGGAAGACAAAAGATACACCTGAGGCACGGGAGGACCAGCAACGTATGCACGGGGAAGACGGCATACATCAGGGTCATGCAAGCTACGCTCTTACCAAAGAAGAGAAAGAAATCTTCTTTGAATGCCTGCTCAGTATTAGCGTACCGTCTGGCTTCTCGTCGAATATAAAGGGAATAATATACATGCAGAGAAAAAGTTCCAGAACCTAAAGTCTCATGACTGCCACGTGATTATGACGCAACTGCTTCCGGTTGCATTGAGGGGGCTTCTACCGAAAAACGTTCGATTAGCCATTGTGAAGCTATGTGCATTTCTCAATGCAATCTCTCATAAGGTAATCGATCCAGAAATCATACCAAGGTTACAGAATGATTTGGTGCAATGTCTTGTCAGTTTCGAGTTGGTGTTCCCACCATCCTTCTTCAACATCATGACGCACGTCCTAGTTCACCTATGCGAAGAGATTAACGTTTTGGGTCCTGTACTTCTACACAATATGTTCCCCTTTGAGAGGTTCATGGGAGTCTTAAAGAAATATGTTCATAACCGTGCTAGGCCAGAAGGAAGCATCTCCAAGGGCCATCAAAATGAGGAGGTCATTGAGTTTTGTATTGACTTTATTCCTGACCTTAAGCCGATTTGTGTTCCTGAATCGCGGCATAAGGGCAGACTGGATGGAAAAAGCACGCTAGGAGGGGAACAAATAATATGTATGGACAACATTCTCTCACTGAAGCACACTACACAGTTCTACACAATTCCGCCTTGGTGGCTCCGTATATGGATGAACACAAGAATTTGCTACGCTCCAAACACCCGGAGCGGTCTGATGACTGGATTACACGTGAACAAACCAGGAGTTTCGCCAGCTGGTTGCAGACACATACCATGCATGACACCTCTATTGAAGATGACCTTTACTTGCTGTCCCAGTTACCATCTTCGAATATAATGACTTTCAAAGGGTACGAGATAAATGGTAATACATTTTACACGATCGCCCAAGATAAGAAGAGCACCAACCAAAACAGTGGTGTCCGCTTTGATGCATAAACCAAGACGGGAAAGGAAACATATTATGGTTATATACAGGACATATGGGAACTTGACTATCGACGTGGTTTAAAGGTCTATTTTTTCGGTGCAAATGGGTCAATATGACACGAGGCGGGGTAACGGAAGACCCACAGTATGAAATGACAACAGTGGATCTCAACAATCTTGCGTATGCAGACGAACCATTCGTCCTAGCCAATGATGTGGCACAGGTTTTCTATGTGAAGGACATGTCTACCAAGCCAAGAAAAAGAAAAGATAAGGAAGCGAATGCATCGTACAATGAGCCAAAGCGGCACATAGTTCTTTTTGGGAAGAGAAACATCGTGGGAGTGGATGACAAGACAGACAAGTCAGAAGATTATGAAAAGTTTGATGAAATTGCTCCATTCACAGTGAATATTGACCCGAGCATCCCGTTAAATGATGAAGATTTTCCATGGTTACGGCGCAAAGGGACACAGGCGAAGAAAAAGTTTCACACCCAAAGATCTGGGATGTGATCGGCTTCACTATCATCACTTTCTTCTGTGTTTCACACCCAGAGGGGAATCTCTGTAATAGTTAGGGTAGTTATGTGTTTTGGCATTTGAAACGCGAAGAAATTTTATGTGCAAACAAATTCTTTCATGCCTTTACTGATTTTTAAAGTTAAGTTATTCACAAACTAGTGATTCACACTAATTTCAAATAATTCAAAATTTAAACTATTCAAATTTGAAAACTACGGGCACTAACAGAAAGTTTGTAATGTTTTGTACCTAAAGCAAAAATATTCACAAAGAAACTCTAAATACACAAAAAAACACAATAATAAATAAAGCAAAAAAAATAAAAAAAAGCCCGCCTACTAGGCCAGAGCGGCCTGCATACGACTAGAAACCCAACCTGTCGTTGGGCCAGGATGCAGGCCCGCAAAGGCCAAGTGGGCCCACAGGGCAGCAAAGAACACGTAGGCCCAGTAAGCCTGCTTTGGAGAGGATCTCGAGAGAGCGAGCGCACGGGGGTTTATAAACCAGTGCGGTCGCCCCTCGCCTAGCGAGGTGGGACTAAACTTGCCGCACCGCACCTGCGCCAGCGCACCCCCTTTAGTACCGGGTCGTGGCACAAACCGGTACTAAAGGGGGGGGCCTTTAGTACCGGTTTGTGCCACCACCCGGTACTAAAGGGGGTCGCTTTCCGCCGCTTGGGCTGGCCAAAACTGGCCTTTAGTACCGGTTGGTGGCTCCAACCGGTACTAAAGGTGCCTTCTATATATACAACACTTCGAAAAATTTCATTCTCCCTCTGTTTCTTCCTCTGTTTCCCCATTGAAGCACCGCCCGCCCCGATCGATCGACGCCGTCACCGCCCCCGTCGCCGTCGCCGCCCCCGTCCCCGTAGCCGCCCCCGTCGCCGTCGCCGCCCCCGTCGCCGTCGCCGCCCTCGTCTCCGTCGCTGCCCCGGGCCCGTCCCCGTCGCGCCGTCCCTGCGTCCCCG
>NC_041386.1:740397063-740403080 GCF_002162155.2 Triticum dicoccoides | reverse complement strand
CCCTCGCCCCCGGCGACCACCATGGGCGCCGCCCCTCCCCGAGCCCATACACACACACACAAGCATGATGAACACACACACACACACACACACGTATATATGTATGAATGCATGTATATATTAGTATATACGTATTTTGTATGTTTAATTAGTTTAGATTTTTTAGATTTTTTTTTCACTAGTATATATGCACTAGTAGAAAAGGGGGCAATGGTCCAGGCCGGTCCAGCCCATTAGTCCCGGTTCAATCCAGAACCGGGACCAATGGGAGCATTTTGACCCGGTTCGTGAGCCCCGGGGGCCGGCCGGGCCACGTGGGCCATTGGTCCCGGTTCGTCTGGACCTTTTGGTCCCGGTTGGTGGGGCGAACCGGGACCAATGGGCCGCACTCCTGGCCCACCACCATTGGTCCCGGTTGGTGGCATGAACCGGGACCAAAGGCTGCCCTTTAATCCCGGTTCATGCGACCAACCGGGACCAATGGTGGTGCCTATATATACCCCCTCGCGCAAGAGCAGAGCACACTGTTCTGTTTTTTCTGGCCGAGGGAGAGAGGGCTTGGTGGTGCTCTAGCTCACCTCCTATGCACACAAGGTGTTCGATGGAATGCCTGAGCCACACTACTTAAGGTTTCTCCTCTTCAAGCTCTACCGCCAAGCTCCATTTTCCTCAATATTTGTCTAGGTTTAGCAGTCCGTCACGCCCCGTCCCCGTCTTCAACGTCGTCGATCACCCGCACCGATCTCATCGCCGGCACCACCGTGGTGAGCCTCTTGTTCTTATCTTCTTTCTGAAAGAAAAAATATTCTTATTTGTATGTTTAGATAGATACTTGTATAATTTTCTTACTTTTTTATTGCATCTTATATAGTGCGATGGTTTTGGTATCCGCCCCCGTCGGCCCTCGTCCTGTCTATGATTCGGATGTGGTATATATTATATTTTCATAACTATTGGTTCATTTATTGTTTATGACAATTATGCCGACCAACGTGACATAGATTTTATTCATCTAGGAGGTTGTTGAACCGGAAATTCCAACCGACCCTATTGTCGAGAGGTTAAATTTAGTTGAAGAAGAAAACAATTTGTTAAAGGAAAAAATTAGAAAAATTGAGGAGGAGAAGATGATATTGGAGTTGCATGTTGCGGATGTCGTCGATAATCACAAGATCAAGATGGATGCAATGCGCTTGAAGATTAGAAAGATTAGAAAATATGCCATTCATACCGAGGCTTGGTACCATTATGCCGTTGGATCAGTTGTTACATTGGTTGTGATTATGATCGCATTTGTTTTTGCATTGAAATGTTTTACATAGTTTCAGTGTATGGTTTAATTAATTTAGATGCTCTGCAGAGCTTGATGTTGTTAGATGAGAACTATGTATGTACTTTGGTTTTGATGTGATGATGAACTTCTATTAATTTGGTCACTTAATTATCTATTCATGATGTTCTGTAATGATTTTTGACACACTTAATTATATATAATGCACACAGATGAACCGGCAATGGATGTACGGTTCAAGACACACCTCCGAGTACATTAAGGGCGTGCATAATTTTTTCGAAGTGGCTGAGGAAAACAAGCAGAATGGTTTTATGTGTTGTCCATGCCCTATATGTGGGAATACGAAGTCTTACTCTGACCGGAAAATCCTCCACACCCACCTGCTTTACAAGGGTTTCATGCCACACTATAATGTTTGGACGAGGCACGGAGAAATAGGGGTTATGATGGAAGACGGCGAAGAAGAAGAGTATGATGACAACTATGTGCCCCCTGAATACGGTGATGCTCCTGAAGATCAAGAGGAACCAGACGATGTGCACGATGATGCTGCAACGGGCGAAGCTGCTGAAGATCAAGAGGAACCAGACGATGTGCCCGATGATGATGATCTCCGCCGGGTCATTGTCGATGCAAGGACGCAATGCGAAAGTCAAAAGGAGAAGCTGAAGTTCGATCGCATGCTAGAGGACCACAAAAAAGGGTTGTACCCCAATTGCGAAGATGGCAACACAAAGCTCGGTACCGTACTGGAATTGCTGAAGTGGAAGGCAGAGAATGCTGTGCCTGACAAAGGATTTGAGAAGCTACTTAAAATATTGAAGAAGAAGCTTCCAAAGGATAACGAATTGCCCGACAGTACATACGCAACAAAGAAGGTCGTATGCCCTCTAGGATTGGAGGTGCAGAAGATACATGCATGCCCTAATGACTGCATCCTCTACCGTGGTGCGTACAAGGATCTGAACGCATGCCCGGTATGCGGTGCATTACGGTATAAGATCAGACGAGATGACCCTGGTGATGTTGACGGCGAGCCCCCCAGGAAGAGGGTTCCTGCGAAGGTGATGTGGTATGCTCCTATAACACCACGGAACGTCTGTTCAGAAACGAAGAGCATGCCAAGTTGATGCGATGGCACAGTGAGGACCGTAAGAAAGACGGGAAGTTGAGAGCACCCGCTGACGGGTCGCAGTGGAGAAAAATCGAGAGAAAGTACTGGGATGAGTTTGTAAGTGAGCCAAGGAACGTATGGTTTGCTTTAAGCGCGGATGGCATTAATCCTTTCGGGGAGCAGAGCAGCAATCACAGCACCTGGCCCGTGACTCTATGTATGTATAACCTTCCTCCTTGGATGTGCATGAAGCGGAAGTTCATCATGATGTCTGTTCTCATCCAAGGCCCTAAGCAACCCGGCAATGACATTGATGTGTACCTAAGGCCATTAGTTGAAGAACTTTTACAGCTGTGGAATGGAAACGGTGTACGTACGTGGGATGAGCACAAACAGGAGGAATTTAACCTAAAGGCGTTGCTGTTCGTGACCATCAACGATTGGCCCGCTCTCAGTAACCTTTCAGGACAGACAAACAAGGGATACCACGCATGCACGCACTGTTTACTTGACACCGGTAGTATATACCTGGCAAGCTGCAGGAATAATCTGTACCTGGGCCATCGTCGATTTCTTCCGACCAACCATCAATGTCGAAAGAAAGGCAAGCATTTCAAAGGCGAGGCAGATCACCGGAAGAAGCCCGCCATGTGTACCGGTGATCATGTACTTGCTATGGTCAATGATTTACACGTAATCTTTGGAAAGGGTCCCGGCGGACTAGCTGTTCCGAGTGACGCTGGGGGACACGCACCCATGTGGAAGAAGAAATCTATATTTTGGGACCTACCGTACTGGAAAAACCTAGAGGTCCGCTCTTCGATCGACGTGATGCACGTGACGAAGAACCTTTACGTGAACCTGCTAGGCTTCTTGGGCGTGTATGGGAAGACAAAATATACAGCTGAGGCACGGGAGGACCTGCAACGTTTGCACAAAAAAGACGGCATGCCTCCAAAGCAGTATGAAGGTCCTGCCAGCTATGCTCTTACCAAAGAAGAGAAGGAAATCTTCTTTGAATGCCTGCTTAGTATGAAGGTCCCGAATGGCTTCTCGTCGAATATAAAAGGAATAATAAACATGGCAGAGAAAAAGTTTCAGAACCTAAAGTCTCATGACTGCCACGTGATTATGACGCAACTGCTTCCGGTTGCATTAAGGGGGCTTCTACCAGAAAACGTCCGATTAGCCATTTTGAAGCTATGTGCATTCCTCAATGCATTATCTCAGAAGGTGATCGATCCAGAAATCATACCAAGGCTAAGGAGTGATGTGGTGCAATGTCTTGTTAGTTTCGAGCTGGTGTTCCCACCATCCTTCTTCAATATCATGACGCACGTCCTAGTTCATCTAGTTGACGAGATTGTCATTCTGGGCCCCGTATTTCTACACAATATGTACCCCTTTGAGAGGTTCATGGGAGTCCTAAAGAAATATGTCCGTAACCGCGCTAGGCTAGAAGGAAGCATCTCCATGGGCCATCAAACAGAGGATGTCATCGGGTTTTGTGTTGACTTCATTCCTGGCCTTAAGAAGATAGGTCTCCCTAAATCGCGGTATGAGGGGAGACTGACTGGAAAAGGCACGCTTGGAAAGGACTCAATAATATGCAGGGACAGATATTCTTGGTCTCAAGCCCACTACACAGTTCTACAGAACTCTACCTTGGTGACCCCGTATGTCGATGAACACAAGAACAGTCTGCGCTCCAAACACCCGGAGCAGTGCGACGACTGGATTACATGTGAACACATCAGGACTTTCAGCAGTTGGTTGGAAGCACGTATCAGAGGTGACAACACTGTTTGTGATGAGCTGTACTTGTTATCCAGGGGACCATCTTTGACTGTATTGATTTGGAAAGGATACGAGATAAATGGGAATACATTTTACACGATTGACCAAGATCAAAAGAGCACCAACCAAAACAGCGGTGTCCGCTTTGATGCAACAACCGAGAGGGGAAAGGACACATATTATGGTTACATAGTGGACATATGGGAACTTGACTACGGACATGATTTTAAGGTCCCTTTGTTTAAGTGCAAATGGGTCAATCTGTTAGGAGGCGGGGTACAGGTAGACCCACAGTACGGAATGACAACAGTGGATCTGAAAAATCTTGGGTACACTAACGAACCGTTCGTCCTAGCCAATGATGTGGCACAGGTTATGTATGTGAAGGACATGTCTACCAGACCGAGAAAGAGAAAAGATAATGAAGCGAATACATCATACGATGAGCCAAAGCGCCACATAGTTTTTTCAGGAAAAAGGGACATCGTGGGAGTGGAGGACAAGACAGACATGTCTGAAGATTATGAAAAGTTTCATGAAATTCCTCCCTTTAAAGTCAAGGCTGACCCCAGTATCCTGATAAACGATGAAGATTATCCATGGTTACGGCGCAATAAGCAAATGACACAAGCGAAGAAAAAGTGAAGACTTTCTCCCGCAACTATTATGATGATACCATGCCAACTTTGTAACTGACGAGTATGATACCATTGTCCGTTTTGTACATGCACATGCTATGTG
The DNA here is from genome assembly GCF_002162155.2 of Triticum dicoccoides. Lineage (NCBI taxonomy): Eukaryota > Viridiplantae > Streptophyta > Magnoliopsida > Poales > Poaceae > Triticum > Triticum dicoccoides. Next base: position 740,398,134 of record NC_041386.1, on the reverse strand, counting down.
TGGGTCAATTTATGATACCATGCCAACTTTCAACTTTTTCAGAGTTCATTTGAAATGCTTTAATGTCTTATGGTTCAGCCCTCGTAATAATTAAAAATAGCAACAATAAGTATTTTGTTGTAATTAGAAACAAAATAAAATAAATAAAGCAAGAAAGAAAACAAAAAAACAAAAAAAGTGGAAAGTTTATAATTTTCCTAAAACTAAAAGCAAAAAGAATTAAAAAATAAAGCAAAAAACAAAAGAAAATAAATAATGCAGAAAACAAAACAAAAAAACAACAATAAGTATTTTGTTGTAAGTAGAAACAAAATAAAATAAATAAATCAAGAAAGAAAACAAAAAAAAGTGTTTTCAAATTTGAAAAGTAATGGCACTAACAGAAAGTTTATAATTTTCCTAAAACTAAAAGCAAAAAGAATTAAAAAATAAAACAAAAAACAAAAGAAAATAAATAATGCAGAAAACAAAACAAAAAAACAACAATAAGTATTTTGTTGTAAGTAGAAACAAAATAAAATAAATAAATCAAGAAATAAAACAAAAAAAAGTGTTTTCAAATTTGAAAAGTAATGGCACTAACAGAAAGTTTATAATTTTCCTAAAACTAAAAGCAAAAAGAATTAAAAAATAAAGCAAAAAACAAAAGAAAATAAATAATGCAGAAAACAAAACAAAAAAATGGAAAAAAATAAAAATAGCAACAATAAGTAAAGAAAACAAAAAAACAAAAAAAGTGCCCCCTACTGGACCCCCACGGCCTGAATACGACTTGAATCCCTACTTTGGGCCAGGATTCAGGCCCGCAGTAGGCCCAGAAGGCCCATCAGGCAAAGCAGTAGCAAGTAGGCCTATAAGCCTGCAGTACAGAGGAGTTCAAGAGGGGTGCGGGAGTGGGGCTTATAACCACTGCGCGCCCCTCTCAACTAGCGAGGTGGGACTAAACTTTGGCCCCGATGCAGGCAGCACAGGGGCCTTTGGTCCCGGTTGGTGGCACCAACCAGGACTAAAGGGGGGGCATTGGTCCCGGTTGGTGCCACCAACCGGGACTAAGCGCCGTAGCTTCCCGCC
>NC_041386.1:740388264-740396157 GCF_002162155.2 Triticum dicoccoides | reverse complement strand
TTTTTTCTTCTTCTCCTCTATTCCTTTCTTCTTCTCCTCTTTTTTTTTCTTCTTTTACTTCTTCTTCTTCTTCCTTCTTCCTTCTTCCTCTTTTCTTCCTTTTCCTTAATTATTTTCCTTTCTCGAGGGAGAAGAAGAAAAAGAAGAGGAGAAGAAGAAAGAAAGGAAAGGAGAAAGAAGAAACTTCAACACGAGGGGGTGGTACCGATACCCCCTCTCCGATAACATTATTTTCCCTTGTATATGTATGTCGCGTCGTTGTCGATATAACCCCCTCTAGATAACTTCGACATGACGGGCGGTCGATATATATACCCCCTCTCGACCATGATAACTTATACAACTGCAGCACCCCCCTCGGCCCTCTCGCTCGACCAAAACTCTCGAGGACACCCAAACCCTAGAGAGAAAACGATGTTGCAGGTCTCCTACCCCCTCCCGCCAGGCCCCTACCCAACAAATTAACTCTCTCGAGGCCACCCAAATTTATCAAGTTAAAAGAGCGTTATCGTCGAGGCCACCCCAAACCCTTGAAGCTTTGTGTCGAGGCGACCCCAAACCCTAGAGAAGCAGCGTTGAGGCCACTAACATGATTCCTTATTGTGATTAGCTAGCTAGTTCTACGTTTGCCACTATGTACCATGTTTGAATAATAATTGACATGTTGTAAATATTTGCAGAAACTATGAAGCACTCCCGAGACGAAGATACAGAAGTGATGTTGGGGGACATAATCGCAAATGGAAGTGATGATGTTGCGTCATTTCTCATCGACACCGATGGTCACCTGGATGAAGAAGAGGGCTATGTTTATGATGTCTTCGACCCATTAATGCCGATACAAGAGGAGGACTATGTTCATGATGGCTCCGGTGACACAATGGAGGTACAAGACGAAGGAGACCGTGCTGACTGCTCCGGTCACCGAACCGAGTCCGGCCAGGTATATATATATATTAGTTAATCCCGTGCTGACAAGTTAATTGATGCATCCATTGTTTTGGTATATGTACACATATTAATTACTGTCGTCTTTCTTCCTTATAATTTCTAGCCCTCCGGATCGAGCACAACTTCGGTAAGGAGACGAGGCCCGAAGAAAAAGTTGAGCTCGGATGAAAAGTTTGAGATCATAGAAATCGCGCCCGACGGCGAACCGATTGAACCCATCCGGACAAAGAAGGCATTTTCTGCTCAGTGCGGGGTTCTTGTTAGGGACAGGACCCCGATCAGCATCCAGCAATGGTATAAGCCTGCTAAGGATGAAGACGCTGAGGTGTCTTATGTCAATGATATGCAGAAAGAAGATCTTTGGACTGAGCTGAAGTCAAATTTCACCCTACCGCCAGAGGAGAATCCGGAGAAGCCAGTTAAAGAGCAATTAATCAAGTCTTGTGCTCTTAAGAAGATGGCAGGCCTAATGAGGAGGTGGAGGAAAGAGCTGAACCAGTTTGTCAAGAAAAAAAGAGACACCAGAATTCATCGGCAAATATGAGAAGATCAAAGATCACTGGCCCGCATTTGTGGCCCACAAGACATCAGAAAAGAGTAAGAAGATGTCGGAGACAAACAAGAAAAATGCTGCGAAGAAGAAGCTTCACCATCGCACGGGGTCAGGTGGCTACCTCAAAGCCCGCCCTAAGTGGTCCAAGGCTGAGCATGATCTGCTTGAAAAAGGGATCGAACCAAAGACAATGCGCTGGCCAGACCGTTGCCGGACTTGGTTCTTCGGGGCTGGCGGAACCTTGGCCCCTGTAACAGGGCAGTGTTAGTGGACGGACGAGCAACTGCAAACACCAGTCAAGAACCTTCGACACTATATCGATGCATCACAGCGAGGGACGTTCCTTCCAAACAGGGAGAAGGACGAGCTCACAATGGCCCTTGGGAATCCCGAGCACCCTGGACGGACACGAGGCACGCCAGACTCCCTTCCGTGGAAGGTTGGTTTTCCGGACGCAGGGGGTTACAAAACCCACGAGAGGAGGAAGAAACTGGAGCAGGACCAAATGCAGGCGCTGCTTGGAAGGGTAATGGGGCTAGAGGATCGAGAAGAGGAACGAGAAGCAGCAGATCGCAACAAACGACATGCCGATGCTTCCCCCGAAGCTACCCCGCCATCTCAGCGGAGAAGCAGCGTTGCTTCCACCGAGCTGCTTCAGCCGGAGCATGTCTTGACGGCTCCTGCCAGCTATCCCGTGGATGGTATCACGGAGTCTCAAAATTTCCACATGATGGCGCGATGCATGAATTTGAAGGTCAAGGCGGCTGTTGGCCAAGTTTATCCTAGTGGACCCGGCACAACTTATCACTGCCAGCCGATTCCAGAGGATTTGCTAAGGTGATGGTGGATGAAATAACGGAGGGATTTGAGGACCTCGCGCTTGAGCACCCTACCGGTGAAGGGGAGACTAGGCTGGGTTCTGCTCTGAAGACTCCATGCCTATGGCGGAAGGAGCTCATCAACCTTCTGAACTGGACGCCTCCGCCTCCTCCTCCTCCTCTGGCGAGTCAAGGCACTCCGCCTCCTCCACCGCCTCCTCCTCCGGTGAGTGACGATCAGGGCACGCGTGGTGACGACACTCCGCCTCCTTCTCCGGCGCATGGCGGCACTCCGCCTCCTCCTTCTCTGCCTCGCCAGCAAGGGCGGAAGAGACCCACCGCCGCCCCGGCTGCTCCGGCGCATCGTAGTCCTTCTCCTCCGTCTCGTAAGCAAGCACGAAAGAAGACAGACGCCGCAGCCGCTCCGTCTGCTCCGGCGTCTAGCAGCACAAGAAGAGAGAGGCAATACAGATACGGTCCACCTCTAAAGCCTCTAGAGAAGTTACCGTATGAGAGGACCAAGGAGGAAAACAATACGATCGTGCAGGCCCACGTGAAGGAGTTCTTTGAAGGGGTGAAAGCAAAGAGACATCCACCTCCGGAGGAGAAGGTAGATCCGGTGAAAGCAAAGCGCACTCTCGATGCCCTGAGGAAACCACCAAAGTCTCCGCCGAGAACCAACTATGAGCGCATTACTGAACAGACATATCTCCAAGCCAAGCGGTCGGGAACTACTGTCAGTGGTAAAAGGTCAAAGGAACAACGAGCAAAGGGGAAAAAATTGCCCAGCTCGGCGAACAAGCACAGCAATCGTGCCCCCCGCTCAATGTGTCTAATCCTCCGGGGACGATGGCCGGTTATGGCAATCTTGAAGATTACCTGGCTGACGATGCACTTCCTAATTTCATGGAGGTGGACGTATTCAGATACGAGTATGGGAAGCCTCTCGTCAAAGATGAAAAATCTCTGACAACAATGATGCGAAGATTCCATAGTTGGTACATGAAAACCTGCAGAGAGTCTGAGGGGACGAACAGTTTGTATCTGAACATTAAAGAGGAGCACGACCTCGTTTCAAATGATCTGCTGTGTGTTCCATTTGAGGAGTTCTTCGAGTTCTTCAATCAAAAGGCCCCCGATAAATTAATGGTCTTTTGCTACTGCCTGTAAGTACTATTTCTGTCATTAAGTCTCTATATATAGCTCGGCTCTTTCATTGCATGTATTTATAATTAATTATCCTCAATATATTATGCAGATTGAAGATCGTCGAGTGCAAAAAAAATCTATGATATTGGGTTCATTAACAAAAATATCATAAATGTTTTTCTGGTTGAAAAGAACGCCAAAGAGGCCGAGGACAACTTGCTACAATCGTTGATCAAAAATCAAAACAAAGATACCATACTCTTTCCTTACAACGGCCCGTGAGTGTTACTGTCATGTGCATATTCGGTTTCCCTTATTACTCGAGCGAGAGGTTAATGTAATTGATGAGTTATGCATGCGTGTGCAGGTACCGCTATATTCTTCTGGAGATTAAGCTTGAGCGTGGACTAGTAACCGTCTTAGACTCCAGACGGAAAGATCCCAGCACCTATGCGGACATGACTGAAATGCTCAGCAAGTAAGTTCAATCGATCATTATCGCACCATATCGGCAACTTTTTGTTCATTTCCTGATATCTCAAGTAATAATAATTATTTTCTTTGTCTTGCAGGGTTTGGAAACAGTTCACCGCACAAGCTCCGGGACTGCCGAAGGAGCTGCGATATGTATACCCGAAAGTAAGTACTACTGGCTAGCTAGTTGCGCGCATCTCCCGTTGATTCTAAAGCTATACTTTCATCAATGCAATTTATAATGCTTCATTATCATTTTGATTAACCTCTATTTCTCGTAAAGTGCTTGTGGCAGGACGAAGGGAATGATTTCTATGGATACTACGTGTGCGAGTTCATCCACAACGCGACTTTGGAAAACAAGCGGGGCTACTCTAGAAGACAATATGAAGTGCGTAAGCAATAATATTCACAATTTCATTTTATTACACCATCATTTCTGTTGAGTTTCATTCATATATATGTATTAATTAACCCCCTTCTTCAAATTAATTAGACGTGGCAGATGCGGGATGAACTCCTACCACCAGATCACATGAAAGCAATTCAAGAGGAATTGGCGAGATTCTTTCTTGAACACGTCATCAGTAAAGCCGGAGAATACCATGTGGAACTTCATTTCAAATGCTAGGGGTTTGTAATTAAGAGATCTTATACATATTGTACATGTATGTAGCCAGTAAAAAACTTGTTCTTCGACCAATCTCTCGGAGAAGGAGAGGTCGATCAATCACTTCTCTCGGTATGCATGACGAACTTCTGTACTGAATGGTTCTCTCGATCACTTATGTATATATATTACGTAGCGTCGACCAAGCACGGACATAAGAGAGGACACTTCTCTCTATTAATTAGCTAGCTAACACAATATACGAAACACCTAAATTAAGCCCCCAAAACCCCCAACCCCCCTCCTTTTAAAAAAAAACAAAAACCCCAGCCACTGGAATGCAGACGCGTGGATGCCTTTTGGTCCCTGTTGGAGCCACCAACCGGGACCAAAGGCCCCCTGACTGGGCTCGGCGCACAGGGCCACGTGGAGGCACATTGGTCCCAGTTTGTGTTTGAACCGGGACTAATGGGTTGAGGTATTAGTAACGACCCATTAGTCTCGGTTCCTGAACCGGGACTAAAGGCCCTTACGAACCGGGACTAATGGGTGGTTTTCTACTAGTGATTTTGTATCTAAAGTTGTTGCAAAAGCAAATAAAAGCATTATGATAGATCAATCTAAGTTTTACGGGCCGGGACGAGCTGCGCCAGATCAGAACCCGCATAAGCCGACCCGTAAAAAAGTATATTCCGTGAATATGCTTTTTATGGGTCCATTATGCGGGGTCCGCATCTGTGCCAGCCCGTGCCGGCCCTCAAAAGTTATTTTGCGCGAACTACAAATGAGTTATGCGGGTCGGCGGGATGCGGGGTCTGCTGGAGTTGCTCTAAGCAACCCAAATCTGAATTGGCCCGTTCATTCATTAATTAACTAATTTAGCAACCCAATTCTGCATTCTTTCAGCCCTGACTAAATGTAACATGATATTGTTGTAAGAACAGAACAAAAACAAAGCGTCGTTTACAAAACAAAGGACACTAGTCTCGTGTATATAACTCGCCTATAGAACTTCCTTGTTCTGATAAAGTATACACATGCCAATGATCATGAAAGATAATGCGAAGCATTGCTTACCAGCGCACGCAAGCTCACCTTGTGGTCACCGTGTTGAAGGCGGTGCCAAAATGGTTCAGCCCGAACACCTCCGACGTTATGATGAGCATGTTTTGATGGATATATAGATGCGCAAGAGATATTAATAATTTATAAGATGAGCATGTGCAGAAGAGGCATGATTTTGCACCAAATTTAAGCATAACTGCATTATGATCAATGATGAGACGGATTGAGGAAACTAAAATAAGGTTAGATGTAAGCATTCAATACTAATGTTTAATCATCATTGGACAATTTCTAAACTCTTTAGTTTTAGATATGTACTAATGACCAAATAAGAAGGAACAAAGACAAACAAGTCAAACGGTGCAAATTTTGACTGAATTCCTAGAAAAAATTATCCAGAATTTGAACGCCAAATTAGTATCAGTAAATACATAATAATATTTTTTTAATATTACTATTTTAGGGTAAATATATTTTTAGTATTATAGTTATTGATAGTTTTTCCTACAAAGGTGGTCCACTTTACATCGCTTGACTATAGACAAACATTATGAGCCTTCTTCTTTTGGAGTCAGAGGGAGTACAAGAATTTGGCCACAAGGTATGTTAGCTACATTTAATTATTTTATTTTTGATGGTATAGAACTAGGGCTACAAAAAATTAATCAAATATAAAACTTAGTGTGCAGGAGAATAACTGGCTGAGGTTGAGGAACACTAAAAAATCATTGCTAAATAGTTTTTTTTTTGCTTTAAAGTTTTCCGTAACCTATGTTAATATAATGGTATCTGGACATATTAACTATGAAAAATTAATATATAAAAGATATTTTTATAACGTCGGTTACCCTTAGGGATGTAAATGATACAGATAATTCATGTTCCGTATCAGTACTCACATCGGGTTCTAAGGATATGGTCTGCAATTGCACGAATCCGTCGGATATAGATGCAAATACGGATTTTGGTCAACTGGATATCTAGCGAATATGGTATCGATAATATCCATCGGATGTGGATTATCCGATACTTTTTACGGATTATCTAAGGTTGTGAAATATGATTAACTGATAAGTTCAGCCCTATCGGCAAGCCTGATATATAATTAGCCCACCAATTAGAATCACCGGATATAAATTGTTGATGTATTGGTGTGAATTTTCTTATTTTTGTAAAAATATCAGATCAATTATAAAGATTCATCGGAAGTACAAAACACCCTAAACATAATAAAAAATACATCTGAAGTACAACTCCTCCTCACCTGCTTTAGCCCCAACGACCACAACACGTACTTACCTAAGCTTGAACTTCAGCAAATTCACCACAAGAACCATTGGCATTATATAAGCAACACGTACACGTATGTCATTAAGGCTGGCATATGGAAGCATCGATAATGTGATTAGGAACTTGAAGTTCAATCATTTGAAAGAGAAGGAAAGGCTTACATAAGAAAGGGGAAGTTGGCATTTCAGTGGGTCGTTCTGGCGACATTTGGTCATTCGGTGGTCCAAAGACCTTGATGTAATAGTTATTACATTTGAGATACTTTGTACTTTCGATGGATCTTTATAGAAAAATATTTATATAGCGGACTGGCCCAACTTTGCGTCGGCTGCTCGATCCAAACTAATCATGCGTCTCACAACTAATACCTTATCTCCTTAGTCAATCAGTGTCATCTCTCTCACCCGCATCTCTATCTTCCTCGCGTCGACAACCGCCCACCTGCTCCCCCGTGTCGACGGCCGCCCACCTCCTGCTCCTCGTGTCGATGGCCCCACCTCCTGCTCTCCTGAGTCGCACCCACGGAGACGCCACCGGGCGGTAGACTTGTTGCGACAAGCCCCGCGCTCGCCGCGTGCTCCCCCGGCCTTGTCGCGAGCACAACAAACACCAATGAGCTCGAGGACACAAGTTACGAGCTACGCCCCCGACATGGTGCTGCGTGTTGCAACCCCGGCAACAGTCGTTGCTAGAAATGGTGGTCACATGAGCTGCGGCAGCAGCCGATGCTGGAGCGAGGTGGTGCGTTTATGGTGGCGTGGAGTCGACATGCTACAACAGACACAATTTTGAGCTAGAACCGGCTTTTCCTTTTGCTGGAACCGACGAGTTTTTTTTGTTGTGGCTAGTGATGGCGAGGTAATTTTTCTGGAATTTTGGCTTTTTTTGCTGGAATTTTGGCTTTTTTTGCTGGAACCGACGTTTTTTTTTTTTGCTTCAACCCGGTAAAAAATTTGGGCGCATGGGCCATTTTTATAATAAAT
>NC_041386.1:740371369-740387821 GCF_002162155.2 Triticum dicoccoides | reverse complement strand
GGCAGCAGCCGATGCTGGAGCGAGGTGGTGCGTTTCTGGTGGCGTGGAGTCGACATGCTACAACAGACACAATTTTGAGCTAGAACCGGCTTTTCCTTTTGCTGGAACCGACGAGTTTTTTTTGTTGTGGCTAGTGATGGCGAGGTAATTTTTCTGGAATTTTGGCTTTTTTTGCTGGAATTTTGGCTTTTTTTGCTGGAACCGACGTTTTTCTTTTTGCTTCAACCCGGTAAAAAATTTGGGCGCATGGGCCATTTTTATAATAAATCTTGGTGCTTTGAAAAAAGAAAAATGAAGCTTAGGAAAAAAAAAGACTGACGCCAATCCATACTTCTAGCCCCCCTCATGCACGACTTAACAGCAACTTAAGGTGACAGGCCCACGGCCTGACCCGGCCAGAAGTATGTGATGACTGCTTTTTGCCTCGACAGACCATGGACCAGCAAGCTGGTGTATATGCTTTGCGTCCTCGGCGATACATGGATCACTGCCAGACTATTTAGACCGCGAAGTAGCCTCCAACGCTAGCGATGTGGTACTAAAAAGCATCCGGCCAACCGAGCGGTGTGCTCGTCCCGGCCAGCAGCAGCTAAACGCTCGCTGGACCACCTTCTAACCTGCTCAAAAAAGAAAAAGAAAAAAAGCAAACCTGCTCAACCGGTTTGTGGAAAATATGAGATGGCTAATAATGTGTTGTTTGATCTGACCCGTGTAGGGGTATATATAGAGGTACAATGGAGGGAGAGAGACTTGGAGTAGGGAACAAGTCGTACATGGTTTAAACCAATTCTATCTCTAACTCCTAATCTCTAACTTAAACATAATTATACTTCTAACATTCCACCTCAGTCGTAGCGGGAGTGAAGCGGACGATGACGACTGAATTTGAACTTTTGTGCTTTCGTCGTCTTCTCCGCCGCGCCATCATCAACTGCGTCTCTGATGGGTCGGTGACTGCGTCCCCTTCTGGTGCCTTCCTGCCTTCTCCTCTATTCCCTCCCGCAGTCACAGCGGGAGTGGCGTGGACGACGCGGACGCTGTTGACTGGAGTTGTTGCCGATGTGTTGCTGTAGAGCAGGCCATTAATGTTGATGTCGATGTAGCCGATCATGGTGATGTAGCCGTGGTCGATGTAGTCGTGGTCGATGATGTAGTCGTCGTGGATGATGAAGCCGCACAGAGCCGGAGGCGCAAAAAAAAGCGCTATGACAGAGCTGCAGACATGGATGATGCACCTTGTGGATGTCAGAGGGTGCCATCGGTGATGAGTCCACCGGTTTTGCCAAGACCGAAGGAAGCCCATCGAGCACACATCGGTTTTGCCAGAACCGTGTGACCGTGTAGGGTCGTCACTGTAGTGTCGCCGTGTCGATGCAGTCGTGCCGTCGTGGATGACGCGGTCGATGCCATCGTCGTGACGCGGTCGTTGCCGTCGTCGTGGTCGCGTCTTGCAGAAAATTCTGTCAGAGGACGCTAGGTGTCCATCTTGTGGACAAGGTGGCGGCGGTGTGTTGATGAAGATGTTGGTGAAGTCGACGTTGATGAAGACCTCGGCGATGAAGTGTCGGCGACGGCGTCGCAATGACGTGTCGACAATGATGCGTCGCTTGGAGGTGTCCCTCGAGGCGACGGGTGTCGATGCCGTGAAGAAATATGTTGGCTCGTAGCCTGGCGTAGTCGTACAGCGAGATGTTCGGTCGATGCAGACGCAAGGTTGATGCAGGCTCGGATCGAGGTCGGTGTAGCCGACATAGTTGCAGGCTGGGTCGGTTGTGTATAGACGTCCGCCATGTGCGTGGTTTGGAATCTGGCTCGGTGCAGATCGCTGTTGATGTAGTCCGGAACAGAAGAAGTCGATGTAGCTACGATCGGTGTACGCTCGGAGGCGCAGCTGACGACTCGAGATCCGATCGATTAAAGCTGTCGGTGCGGGTCGTGCGTGGCGCGGAGAAGCAGCCCGAAACGTGCATGCCTCAGAGTCGATGGAGTCGCGCGGCTGTAGTTGACGGCGGTCCTCGATGCAGATCAGGTCAAGCTCGTGACACCCTCCTGGTGTACGCGTTGTCGCGCCTGGGATCTCGCCTGGTGCGTGTCCCTCCCGTTTTGCACGCGCGCTAGATGTGCACAGATGCCCCGGCTGGATTGTTGTAGACGCTTGTGGCTTTGCTTTCCTCCGTTGGTGCATGCATGCACCGCGAATCGAAGTAGCTTGGAGGCTGGGGCTGATTGTGCGGTCGATGAGGTCGCTCGATGGAGGAGAGACGTGGAGGCGAGAGTCCCGACCGTCGACGCACTCGTACGCGCGGCTGGCTGCTGACCGCCCATGGTGTTGACGTAGATCGCATCGGGAAGGTGTCAGCCATGGGCTTACGCGCACGGCCGGAGGAAGCGGAGCCGCTGCTTGCATGTGTGCGCGCGGCTTCAGAGGAGACCTTTCCGTTCGGATCGCTTCCGCGCGCAACAATGGATCTGCAGTAGGATTTGAGGGTCCGATGGAGTTTATTGATGGCTGAGAAAATTAAACCTAGATTGGAATTCGAAATTTGTAGCTAAGCAAATCTAAAGAACCAATCTAATCTTTGATCGACCGGGTGCCGCGTCCCCGGGGAGAGGAGATTGATCTCCCCGGGGACGGCGCGCTGCGGAAGTAAGGGAAGGTTCTAGGATCAGCGTCGTTGGACAAACCGCTATAATACCATGTGGAAAATATGAGATGGCTAATAATGTGTTGTTTGATCTGACCCATGTAGGGGTATATATAGAGGTACAATGGAGGGAGAGAGACTTGGAGTAGGGGACAAGTCGTACATGGTTTAAACCAATCCTATCTCTAACTCCTAATCTCTAACTTAAACATAATTATACATCTAACACGGTTCTCCTCACAGCTCCTCCCCACCTGCTCCGGCGCCAACGACGACGACGCTTGGCTAGTTAGCTTCAACCTAAGCAAATCACCACAGGAATCATTGGCATTATATACGCAACACGTACACGCATATACAGTCCAGTCCAGGTAAGGTTGGGAATAGAATGGACTGAAACTAAGGTTTCAGTTTGGTTTTCCTGTTAGATTATTGTGTTTGGTTGGTTTAGATGGGCTGAGAATCTAAATCAATTTGGTGTGGTTTGAATTTTATAAAATACTGGATTGGACTTGTTTGGTTTCAAATTGTTTCATCCCGTGGACAAAATCCAATCTCCAGGTCACTACGGCTTTCTATCAATGCACGATACCAAGAGGAGCTCCAGGTCCGGCGATGTCGGCGATAGTGGAGAGGTGGGCGGGGCTCGGATCGGTGGTGGCGACCATCATCTTCCTCTGTTCCTTGGAGCAGAACTACGTGTCCCCCCCCCCCCTCCCCACCTTCCGCCTCTACCTCACCACATGGGCCGACAAGCTCGCCGCATGCTTCAACCCCTACCTCCAGATCACCATCTCCTAGCCCTAGTATGGCGTCGAGCGCTTCCACCGCAGTGACTTCTTCCCCGCCAACGAAGCCTACCTCAGCGATGCCTGTGCCCGTGCGCAAGCTCAAGCCGAGCACGACAAGGACAGCAAGAACCTCCGGGTCTCCATTGACAACCAGGAGGAGGTCATTGACAACTTCTCCGGGACCACCTTGAGGAGGTCATTGATGACTTCTCTTGAACTCCTACCTTCCTTTCATCCACGGCGAGGGCCGTGTTGTCACCGTCAAGAACCGCCAACGCCGCCTCTTCACCAACAATGCCAATGGCAGTTGGAACCCCTACCGGGGCAAAAGCGTTTGGAGCCACGTCCCCTTCAAGCAACCCGCCACCTTTGACATGCTCTTCATGCACCCCCTGATGAGAAGGAGGCCGTCATCGACGAGCTCATGGCATTCCAGGAGAGCAAGGAATACTACGCCAAGGTCGGCAAGGCGTGGAAGCGTGGGCACCTCCTTTATGGACCACCCGGCACCGACAAGTCCACCATGGTCGCCGCCATGGCAAACTTCCTCGACTACGACGTCTATGGCCTCGAGCTCACGATGGTCAAGATCAACACCAAGTTGCGGAAGCTCTTCATCGAGACCATGGGCAAGTCTGTCATCATCATAGAGGACATTGAGTGCTCTGTCAACCTCACCGGAAAACGCCACAAGGACAAGAAGGTCGCACGCAACAAGGACTCCGACAAGGTGAGCGGATCATCATCTTCACCACCAACCACAAGGAGAAGTTGGACCCGACATTGATCCGGAGGGGTAGGATGGACAAGCACATCGAGATGTCCAACTGCCGCTTCAAGGGCTTCAAGGTGCTCGCCAAAAACTACCTAGATGTCATCGAGCACAAGTTCTTTGGGGACATTTAGTGGCTGCTCGAGGAGACAGACATGTTGCCCGCTGACATTGCAGAGAACCTGATGACTATGTCGAAGAAGAAAAAGAGGGAGCCCGACGAGTGCTTGACATGCCTCGTCGAGGTGCTCAAGCAGGCCAAAGAGGACGCGGCGGCGGCCAGGGTGAAAGAGGTAGAGGAGGCCAAGGAGGCTGCAACAAAGAAAGCCAAGGAGAAAGAGGAGGCAGAGGTGAAGAAAGCCAAAGAGGAAGACAAAGGGAAGGACAAAGCATCGGAGGACCCAATGGAGATATCAACAAGTGAAGTGATCTCAAGCTAGGAAGCCAAGGAAAAAGAGTGAGCTTGTTCACTAGTGCTCCCTTGCAAAAGAAAAATGCAGTGATCTCACTTGTAATGCTGCTACATATAAAGCGTGCAACAATACAAAATGCTAACAAGACCCATTGAAGGATGATGAAAGCAAGCTGATGCTCTCAAGCCTGCTTAACTTCATCAACGGGCTATGGTCAGCATGCGGCCATGAGAGAATCATCATCTTCACAACGAACAACAAGGAGAAACCGGACCCGGCACCGGTCCGGAAGGGCAGGATGGACAAGCACATCGAGATATCCTATTGCCTCTTTGAGGGCTTCAAGATGCTTGCCAAGTACTACCTGGACATCATGGAGCAGGGCTGTTTGGGGAGATTCGACGGCTGCTCGAGGAGACCAACATGTCGCCCACCGATGTGGCAGACAGCTTGATGCCAATGTCGACGAAGAAGAAGAAGAGGGACCCTGATTATTGTTTATTAGGCCTCATTGAGGCGCTCAAGCAGGCCAAGCAGGCCAAGGAAGACACGGCAGTGGCAAAGGCGAAGGCGAATGAGGAAGAGGAGGCAGAAGCGGAGAAAGCCGAGGAGAAAGAGAAGCAAAGGAGAAGAAAGAAAAGGAGAAAGACGACGGGAAGGGCGCAACACCGGAGGAAGCTAAAGGAGACATCAAACAAGGTGATGAGTTAAGTGACAGGAGTAGAGTGAGCATGTTAGTGCTCTCTTACAAACACAAACAGATGCAATGTTTGTTTAAATAAAATATGTATCACTGAACTGAATAAAATAATATTGGTTTCTCTTCTTAACTATTAATTCAGATAGGAAGTAGCCATTATAGTGTTGCTATATACTAGTACATTATGTTATGCACCCTCCGTTCCTAAATATAGGTCTTTATAGAGATTTCAACAAGTGACTACATACGGAGCAAAATGAGTGAATCTATACTCTAAAATATGTCTATATACATCCGTATGTGGTTGTCCATTTGAAATCACTAAAAAGACTTATATTTAGGAACGGAGAGAGTAATACCAAATAGTAACATGTTATTGTTGTAACAAAAACTAAGTGTCATGTCATACACACCTTGTGGCAACTCCTTGTCATAGAAGCACCTCTGGAAACCGGAGCCCATGTAGACTGACGCGTGGAAACCGGAGGAGATGATGGCGTCGCCTACATCCATGACCAGAAGCGTCGCTCCTATGAAGAAAGGCCTGCCCACTCCTCGCAACTGGAGGAAGTGATCGGAGACGTAGCCTGCGCCGAACCTCCCCGAGAAGTTCCAGATGCTGCAGAGCGACACCAGGTTGCTGGTCTCCCTAATCGTGTAGCCTAAGGGAGCCCCTGATCTGGCTGACGTTGTTCACCTTGGCTAGCCCCGATCCCATCCCGCAGGCCATCACAAGGAAGAGCATCCAGAAGTCAATTTTACACATGGCCTGCACCACATTCAGGTTTTATTTGTGCGACGACATGTCCTGACCAGATCCAACAAGCACAGTGCTAGAGCTGGCTCTTCTCGCTGTTTCGGTTCCGTCTTCTGAGCTCTTGCAACAATAACTGCTGGAGACATGATCAACAGCAGGAGTATCGTGAAGCAAACACTCTGTCCAGCTGAACTTATCATGAATACTTGGTCGGAGATTATGACAACCTTCAGGTACCCAGCAACAGTAACGGCCATGAGAGAGAAGGCATCAAGGAACTTCTTGTTGTACCGCCGATGAGTGCTGTGGACATCGACAAAGTACATGAGCAGCAATGCAATGGCTGTGGCCAGTGGGTAATATCGCTAGCATAAGTATGAAACTGCCAGGATCAATATGGAGAGTGTGCTGTACCTGGACCAGTATTGCTCCACTCAAAGCCCAGAAAACCCTGTTTGGAAAATGCATAAATCGTTTAATACCATATAATAAAGGAGTAGGACACATCTGTACTTGTGTAACAAGACAAAACATGATACACTGCCTAATAAATGTGCCTTACGATTGCTAGTTTGCTACGTTGTCGAGAAACTGAGTGCAGGTCAGGATTATTGAGCAAAGTGTGTGCAATGTTGGATCCACATCGTCAGAGTTGTGAATATAGTTAGCTGAAAACTCAAGACAATAACGCTGAAAGTTCGTGCAATTAACGCAAATGATAGCTCCACCCATGCAGTGTGGCAGATAGAGGATTTCAGGAAACAAACATGGTGCTGAAAGGATGAGGCCAGCAAAAGAAGGCTGAATTATTGCCTCTCTGGTGTCTCTGGGCCAGAACACATTATAATGAAACAATGACCGTGCCTACACAATTCTACTCTTCCTCTAGAACCAATAATGCTGCCTCCAAGGGAGCCAGAATTACTACAAGTCTAAGAAATAACATTACTGTACTTTTCTGCTACTCTCAGCATATACATCATCTGTATACTGTGCTATGCCACCAGAACAGATTTCTCACAGTCACAGCACATAAGAAAGGAACTGAAAGCAAACAAAACACATGGTTCTTGTGATTTTTGATTCCTCGCAGTCACAGCAGAGGATGTGGCACTTTTGATTTCACATGGATTTTTTTCATACTTCTGATTTCATCAGCATACTTTGGATATTTTGATTTCAGCA
The DNA here is from genome assembly GCF_002162155.2 of Triticum dicoccoides. Taxonomy (NCBI): domain Eukaryota; kingdom Viridiplantae; phylum Streptophyta; class Magnoliopsida; order Poales; family Poaceae; genus Triticum; species Triticum dicoccoides. The sequence continues at coordinate 740,380,558 of NC_041386.1, read as the reverse complement.
TATACGTACATCATCTACACATGGTTGGATTGTAGCATGAATCGCTATCGGTCTAATTAATCACATCATTTAGGTACTGACGCGGAGCAGAGGCTGAACACCAGTACTTAGCAGAGTACAGTAAGAAAGAAAGCCAAGCCAGCGAGGGGAATCAGGACGGCAGTACCTTCACGATGCCGCGGCGGTCGGGAAGTTCTCGACGGCGGAGACGACACCGGCCGTACTATAGGAAGGTCTGCGCCTGCGCGGCGAGCAGCATGTAGAGGCAGACGAGCGGGATCGGGGTCGGCGAGGAGGACGATGGGGAGGTACCCGGCGGCGCAGAGCGCGGCGCCGACGAGGAGGACGATGCAGGGGCTTCAGCGGCCCACGGGCGCCTACGCGGAGAGGACCCCGGCGTTGGCGCCCATGTCGAAGAAGGCGACGGCGTCGAGCGCGGCCCACCGCGTCCCACGCGGCCATCGCCGCCTCCCCCCGCTAGAACAGAGGAGGAAAAAAAGAAAAGCTTAGTTTTTGGCTCGTGATGTATCTGCTTCAAGGCTCCAATGATGTTTACTCCAAAATACAGCTCCGATGAGGTGGGGCCTCTTTTATGCTGACACGTAAGGAACAGCAGGTGGGACACACACTCTTCGTATTGACAGCGTGGGCCAACTGACAAGAAACCACAGCATTTTTAAAAATAGAAAAGTTGAACATTTTTCTTATAGAACTTTCAATCTATTTCCTTTCTATTCATCATGTCATAGCAGTAAAAAACACACAAAAAAATACATTTCTGTCCACAGGCCATTTAGCGACGACCCCGCCGTTATCGCTTATCTCTCACCGGAGCTAGACCAAACTTGTTGTAGTAGACAATCAAATAGTCGTCGTGCTAATGCCCCACAAGACCAGTGCATCAAAACAATAACCGTACCTATAGAAAAATTAAACATGATGGAAAGACAAATTATCAATTTCTTTTGTGAAAATGAACCTATAGCGTTGTCCAAATTATTTAGTTTTTTTTTACATAAAAGTAATTAGAAGTGGTCCAACTCAAAAACAAAGTAACTAGAAGTTGTCAGTGCGTTTTGATCCGCGGGGCTATATTTTATGGTGTGTGTGGCTATCTTAATTATGTGTGAGACTCAGAGCATCTCCAAAGCTCATCTATAAATTTGCTCTGGCAGTTGTCCACAGGGGGACCAACACGCGGACACAGATGTGGGAGCCGGCCATCCAACGTTGCATGCATACATTTCAAGCATTATTGTTTGAATTGACCGGACAAAATTCATGCAATCACGACAAATTTTATATAAACCGAATGAAATTCATTACATTTTGAACATTTTTTTAACTAAAAATAATACCAGACTAAGGTAAGACTAGTCTACGGCAGTGTCCTTCGTGGGACCCAAGCGGTGACGGCCTCCCATATTCTACTTCTCATGATGGTGGCTGGCACGGACGTGCTGGCCACTGTTTCATCGATCTCCGTGAAGCCGGCTCTTTATCCGCCGACAGGGCGTGGTTACAGATTCGTTGATGGCGGATAGCGCGGTCACAGGCACAGGCGGAGGGGTACGACAAGGCGTCGTCGATGGCAGCCACAATGCATGTGCCGCCATGCCCCCCCCATGACGGCCTAGAGCAACACGTCGCTCCTCGGCGAGCTGCCTTGGAGCGCCGATGGTGGTGGAGTAGAGTGTTGTCTGGCTCGTATTCGGTGGGCTCATGGGCCACACAATCGGGCTTTATGCCGGAGAACTCCTCTTCTTGCTCGTCTGATGCCATGGACATTGTGGAGAAAATTGTGCAAGGAGGGGAAGGGAGCGGACTGTGGTGTGGTGCGATTTTTTTCTAGCGGGAGGACGGCCGAGGCCAACCAGCGTTCTGTTTAATGACGGGCGGCTCGCGGATGGATTTGTGGCCGGAGTTGATTTCTCGGAAGATGCAGGGGTTCGATGGAGGAAGGTGAGCAGTCTGTGGCCGTTTGTATGCGGCAAGGAGGCGTGTTCAACCGGGGGCGGCGCACTCTTGGCCGTCATGCGCTTCAGTGCCGAGAGGGGGAGATTGTGTCTGTCCTGCGCCGACGTCAATGCGGAACAGCAGCTCTCTAGCGGCATGAATGCGGGCAGCTGGCACCGGGCGAGAACGCGCACGGGTGTGGGTGGGTGTTTCGGGTGGGCCAGGGTGGTCAGACGCGGGCGTGACAGCGGTCCGGATGCCCGCAAAGCCCCTGCCCCACTTTGTCTCCGGTTTGCAAGAAAAAGTGCGTCCGGGCTGCCCGATGTACCGATACAGACCTGTGTTGGATGACGCTGTTGGAAATATACCCTAGAGGCAATAATAAATTGATTATTATTATATTTCCTTGTTCATGATAATCGTTTATTATCCATGCTAGAATTGTATTGATAGGAAACTCAGATACATGTGTGGATACATAGACAACACCATGTCCCTAGTAAGCCTTTAGTTGACTAGCTCGTTAATCAATAGATGGTTACGGTTTCCTGACCATGGACATTGGATGTCGTTGATAACGGGATCGCATCATTAGGAGAATGATGTGATGGACAAGACCCAATCCTAAGCCTAGCACAAGATCATGTAGTTCGTATGCTAAAGCTTTTCTAATGTCAAGTATCATTTCCTTAGACCATGAGATTGTGCAACTCCCAGATACCGTAGGAGTGCTTTGGGTGTGCCAAACGTCACAACGTAACTGGGTGGCTATAAAGGTACACTACGGGTATCTCTGAAAGTGTCTGTTGGGTTGGCACGAATCGAGATTGGGATTTTGTCACTCCGTGTAAACGGAGAGGTATCTCTGGGCCCACTCGGTAGGACATCATCATAATGTGCACAATGTGACCAAGGGGTTGATCACGGGATGATGTGTTACGGAACGAGTAAAGAGACTTGCCGGTAACGAGATTGAACAAGGTATCGGGATACCGACGATCGAATCTCGGGCAAGTACCATACCGCTAGACAAAGGGAATTGTATACGGGATTGATTGAGTCCTTGACATCGTGGTTCATCCGATGAGATCATCGTGGAACATGTGGGAGCCAACGTGGGTATCCAGATCCCGCTGTTGGTTATTGACCGGAGAACATCTCGGTCATGACTACATGTCTCCCGAACCCGTAGGGTCTACACACTTAAGGTTCGATGACTCTAGGGTTATAAAGGAAGTTTGTATGTGGTTACCGAATGTTGTTGGAGTCCCGGATGAGATCCCGGACGTCACGAGGAGTTCCGGAATGGTCCGGAGGTAAAGATTTATATATAGGAAGTCCTGTTTCGGCCATGGGGACAAGTTTCGGGGTCATCGGTATTGTACCGGGACCACCGGAAGGGTCCCGGGGGCCCACCGGGTGGGGTCACCTGCCCCGGGGGGCCACATGGGCTGTAGGGGGTGCGCCTTGGCCTACATGGGCCAAGGGCACCAGCCCCTAGAGGCCCATGCGCCAAGATATAGGAAAAAGGGGAGAGTCCTAAAGGGGGAAGGCACCTCCGAGGTGCCTTGGGGAGGATGGACTCCTCCCCCCCTCTTAGCCGCACCCCTTCCTTGGAGGAAGGGGCAAGGCTGCGCCTCCCCCCTCTCCCCTGCCCCTATATATAGTGGAGGGGAGGGAGGGCATCCACACCTCCTCCTCTCCCGTAGGTGCTTGGTGAAGCCCTGCAGGATTGCCACGCTCCTCCATCACCACCACGCCGTTGTGCTGCTGCTGGATGGAGTCTTCCTCAACCTCTCCCTCTCTCCTTGCTGGATCAAGGCGTGGGAGACATCGTCGAGCTGTACGTGTGTTGAACGCGGAGGTGCTGTCCGTTCGGCACTAGATCATCGGTGATTTGAATCACGACGAGTACGACTCCATCAACCCGTTCACTTGAACGCTTCCGCTTAGCGATCTACAAGGGTATGTAGATGCACTCTCCTTCCCCTCGTTGCTGGTTTCTCCATAGATAGATCTTGGTGACACGTAGGAAAATTTTGAATTTCTGCTACGTTCCCCAACAGTGGCATCATGAGCTAGGTCTATTGCGTAGATTCTTTGTACGAGTAGAACACAAAGTAGTTGTGGGCGTCGATATTGTTCAATATGCTTGCCGTTACTAGTCTTATCTTGATTCGGCGGCATCGTGGGATGAAGCGGCCCGGACCAACCTTACACGTACGCTTACGTGAGACCGGTTCCACCGACAAACATGCACTAGTTGCATAAGGTGGCTGGCGGGTGTCTGTCTCTCCCACTTTAGTCGGATCGGATTCGATGAAAAGGGTCCTTATGAAGGGTAAATAGCAATTGGCATATCACGTTGTGGTTCATGCGTAGGTAAGAAACGTTCTTGCTAGAAACCCATAGCAGCCACGTAAAACATGCAAACAACAATTAGAGGACGTCTAACTTGTTTTTGCAGGGTATGCTATGTGATGTGATATGGCCAAAGGATGTGATGAATGATATATGTGATGTATGAGATTGATCATGTTCTTGTAATAGGAATCACGACTTGCATGTCGATGAGTATGACAACCGGCAGGAGCCATAGGAGTTGTCTTAATTTATTTGTGACCTGCGTGTCAACTTAAACGTCATGTAATTACTTTACTTTATTGCTAACCGTTAGCCATAGTAGTAGAAGTAATAGTTGGCGAGGCAACTTCATGAAGACACGATGATGGAGATCATGATGATGGAGATCATGGTGTTATGCCGGTGACGATGCTGATCATGGAGCCCCGAAGATGGAGATCAAAAGGAGCAAAGTGATGATGGCCATATCATGTCACTATTTGATTGCATGTGATGTTTATCATGTTTATACATCTTATTTGCTTAGAACGACGGTAGTAAATAAGATGATCCCTTAAAACAATTTCAAGAAGTGTTCTCCCCTAACTGTGCACCGTTGCGACAGTTTGTGTTTCGAAGCACCACGTGATGATCGGGTGTTAGATTCTAACGTTCACATACAACGGGTGTAAGACATATTTACACACGCGAAACACTTAGGGTTAACTTGACGAGCCTAGCATGTACAGACATGGCCTCGGAACACGGAGACCGAAAGGTCGAACATGAGTCGTATAGAAGATACGATCAACATAAAGATGTTCATCGATGATGACTAGTCCGTCTCACGTGATGATCGGACACGGCCTAGTTTGACTCGGATCATGTAATCACTTAGATGACTAGAGGGATGTCTATCTGAGTGGGAGTTCATAAGATGAACTTAATTATCCTGAACATAGTCAAAAGGTTTTTGCAAATTATGTCGTAGCTCACGCTATAGTTCTACTGTTTAGATATGTTCCTAGAGAAAAATTAGTTGAAAGTTGATAGTAGCAATTATGCGGACTAGGTCCATAAACTGAGGATTGTCCTCATTGCTTCATAGAAGGCTTATGTCCTTAATGCACCGCTCAGTGTGCTGAACCTCGAACGTTGTCTGTGGTTGTTGCGAACATCTGACATACACGTTTTGATAACTACGTGATAGTTCAGTTAAACGGTTTAGAGTTGAGGCACCAAAGACGTTTTTGAAACATCGCGAAACATATGAGATGTTTTGAGGACTGAAATTGGGATTTCAGGCTCGTGCCCATGTCAAGAGGTATAAGACCTCCGATGACTTTCTTAACCTGCAAACTAAGGAGAAAAGCTCAATTGTTGAGCTTGTGCTCAGATTGTCTGAGTACAACAATCATTTGAATCGAGTGGGAGTTGATCTTCCAGATAAGACAGTGATGGTTCTCCAAAGTCATTGCCACCAAGCTGTTAGAGCTTCGTGATGAACTATAACATATCAGGGATAGATATGATGATCCTTGAGGTATTCGCGATGTTTGACACCGCGAAAGTAGAAATCAAGAAGGAGCATCAATTGTTGATGGTTGGTGAAACCACTAGTTTCAAGAAGGGCAAGGGCAAGAAGGGATACTTCATGAAACGGCAAATCAGTTGCTGCTCTAGTGAAGAAACCCAAGGTAAAACCCAAACCCGAGACTAAGTGCTTCTGTAATAAGGGGAACAACCACTAGAGCAGAATTACCCTAGATACTTGGTAGATAAGAAGGCTGGCAAGGTCGATAGAAGTATATTGGATATACATTGTGTTAATGTGTACTTTGCTAGTACTCCTAGTAGCACCAGGGTATTAGATACCGGTTCGGTTGCTAAGTGTTAGTAACTCGAAACAAAAGGCTACGGAATAAATGGAGACTAGCTAAAGGTGAGCTGACGATATGTGTTGGAAGTTTTTCCAAGCTTGATATGATCAAGCATCGCACGCTCCCTCTACCAAAGAGATTGGTGTTAAACCTAAAAATTGTTATTTGGTGTTTGCGTTGAGCATAGACATGATTGGATTACGTCTATCGCAATACGGTTATTCATTTAAGGAGAATAATGGTTACTCTGTTTATTTGAATAATACCTTCAATGGTCTTGCACCTAAAATGAATGGTTTATTAAATCTCGATCGTAGTGATACACATGTTCATGCCAAAAGATAGTAATGATAGTACCACCTACTTGTGGCACTGCCACGTAAGTCATATCGGTATAAAACGCATGAAGAAGCTCCATATTGATGGATCTTTGGGCTCACTCGTTTTGAAAAGTTTGAGACATGCGAACCATGTCTATTGGTGTATATGCATGAAGAAACTCCATGCAAATGGACCGTTTTGACTCACTTGATTTTCAATCACTTGGGACATGCAAATCATACCACATGGGCAAGATGACTGAAAAGCCTCGTTTTCAGTAAGATGGAACAAGATAGCAACTTGTTGGAAGTAACACATTTTGATGTGTGCAGTCCAATGAGTGCTGAGGCATGCAGTGAATATCGTTATGTTCTTACTTCACAGATGATTCGAGTAGATGTTGAGTATATTTACTTGATGAATCACGAGTCTGAATTATTGAAAGGTTCAAGTAATTTCAGTGTGAAGTTGAAAGATCGTCGTGACAAGAGGATAAAAGATCTATGATATGATCATAGAGATGAATATCTGAATTACGAGTTTGGCACAGAATTAAGACATTGTGGAAATAGTTTCACAACTAATACAGCCTGGAACACCATAGTGTGATGGTGTGTCCAAACGTCATAGTTGCACCCTATTGGATGTGGTGCATACCATGATGTCTCTTATCGAATTACCACTATCGTTCATGGGTTAGGCATTAGAGACAACCACATTCACTTTAAATAGGGCACCACATAATTTCGTTGAGACGACACCGTATGAACTATGGTTTGGAGAAACCTAAGTTGCCGTTTCTTGAAAGTTTGGGGCTGCGACGCTTATGTGAAAAGGTTTCAGGTTGATAAGCTCGAACCCAAAGCAGATAAAATACATCTTCATAGGACACCCAAAAACAGTTGGGTATACCTCCTAATTCAGATCCGAAAGCAATATGGATTGTTTCTTGAATCGGATCCTTTTTCGAGGAAAGGTTTCTCTCGAAAAGTTGAGTGGGAGGATGGTGGAGACTTGATGAGGTTATTGAACCGTCACTTCAACAAGTGTGTAGCAGGGCACAGGAAGTTGTTCCTGTGGCACGTACACCAACTGAAGTGGAAGCTTATGATAGTGATCATGAAACTTCGGATCGAGTCACTACCAAACCTCGTGGGATGACAAGGATGCGTACTACTTCAGAGTGGTACGTAATCCTGTCTTGGAAGTCATGTTGCTAGACAACAATGAACCTACGAGCTATGGAGAAGCGATGGTGGGCCCGGATTCCGATAAATGGCTCAAGGCCATAAAACCCGAGAGAGGATCCATGTATGAAAACAAAGTATAGACTTTGGAAGAACTACTTGATGGTCGTAAGGCTGTTAGGTACATATGGATTTTGAAAGGAAGACAGACAATGATGGTAAGTGTCACCATTGAGAAAGCTCGACTTGTCGTTAAGATGTTTTTCGACAAGTTCAAGGAGTTGACTACGATGAGACTTTCTCACTCGTAGTGATGCTAAGAGTCTGTTGGAATTATGTTAGCGATTACTGCATTATTTATGAAATCTTGCAGATAGGATGTCAAAACATTGTTTCCTCGACGATTTTCTTGAGGAAAGGTTGTATGTGATACAAACGGAAGGTTTTGTCAATCCTGAAAGATGCTAATAAGTAAGCAAAGCTCTAGCAATCCTTCTAAGGACTGGAGTAAGCATCTCGGAGTTGGAATGTATGCTTTGATGATGATCAAAGATTTTGGGTGTATACAAAGTTTATGAGAAACTTGTATTTCCAAAGAAGTGAGTGGGAGCACTATAGAATTTCTGATGAGTATATATTGTTGACATATTAATGATCAGACATGACGTAGAATTTCTGGAAAGCATATAGGGTTATTTGGAAAGTGTTTTTCAATAGAAAACCTGGATTAAGCTACTTGTACATTGAGCATCAAGATCTATAAGGATAGATCAAAACGCTTAATGGTACTTTCAAATGAGCACATACCTTGACATGATCTTGAAGGTGTTCAAGATGGATCAGTCAAAGAAGGAGTTCTTGCCTGAGTTGTAAGGTATGAAGTTAAGACTTAAAGCTCGACCATGGCAGAATAGAGAGAAAGGAACGAAGGTCGTCCCCTATGCTTAAGACATAGGCTCTACAGTATGCTATGCTGTGTACCACACCTGAAGTGTGCTTTACCATGAGTCAGTCAAGGGGTACAAGAGTGATCCAAGAATGGATCACAGGACAGCGGTCAAAGTTATCCTTAGCAACTAGTGGACTAAGGAATTTTCTCAATTATGGAGGTGGTAAAAGAGTTCGTCGTAAAGGGTTACGTCGATGCAAGCTTAACACCTATCCGGATAGCTCTGAGTAGAGATACCGGATACGTATAATGGAGCAACAATTTAGAATAGCTCCAAGTAGAACAGTTATTTGGAATAGCTCCAAATAGAACGTGGTAGCTGCATCTAGGAGATGACATAGAGATTTGTAAAGCACACACGGATCTGAAAGGTTCAGACCCGTTGACTATAACCTCTCTCACAAGCATAACATGATCAAACCCAGAACTCATCGAGTGTTAATCACATGGTAAATGTGAACTAGATTATTGACTCTAGTAAACTCTTTGGGTGTTAGTCACATGGGGATGTGACCTTGAGTGTTAATCACATATCGATGTGAACTAGATTATT
>NC_041386.1:740326324-740371176 GCF_002162155.2 Triticum dicoccoides | reverse complement strand
CCCTAGAGGCAATAATAAATTGATTATTATTATATTTCCTTGTTCATGATAATCGTTTATTATCCATGCTAGAATTGTATTGATAGGAAACTCAGATACATGTGTGGATACATAGACAACACCATGTCCCTAGTAAGCCTTTAGTTGACTAGCTCGTTAATCAATAGATGGTTACGGTTTCCTGACCATGGACATTGGATGTCGTTGATAACGGGATCACATCATTAGGAGAATGATGTGATGGACAAGACCCAATCCTAAGCCTAGCACAAGATCATGTAGTTCGTATGCTAAAGCTTTTCTAATGTCAAGTATCATTTCCTTAGACCATGAGATTGTGCAACTCCCGGATACCGTAGGAGTGCTTTGGGTGTGCCAAACGTCACAACGTAACTGGGTGGCTATAAAGGTACACTACGGGTATCTCTGAAAGTGTCTGTTGGGTTAGCACGAATCGAGATTGGGATTTTGTCACTCCGTGTAAACGGAGAGGTATCTCTGGGCCCACTCGATAGGACATCATCATAATGTGCACAATGTGACCAAGGGGTTGATCACGGGATGATGTGTTACGGAACGAGTAAAGAGACTTGCCGGTAACGAGATTGAACAAGGTATCGGTATACCGACGATCGAATCTCGGGCAAGTACCATACCGCTAGACAAAGGGAATTGTATACGGGATTGATTGAGTCCTTGACATCGTGGTTCATCCGATGAGATCATCGTGGAACATGTGGGAGCCAACATGGGTATCCAGATCCCGCTGTTGGTTATTGACCGGAGAACATCTCGGTCATGACTACATGTCTCCCGAACCCGTAGGGTCTACACACTTAAGGTTCGATGACGCTAGGGTTATAAAGGAAGTTTGTATGTGGTTACCGAATGTTGTTCGGAGTCCCGGATGAGATCCCGGACGTCACGAGGAGTTCCGGAATGGTCCGGAGGTAAAGATTTATATATAGGAAGTCCTGTTTCGGCCATCGGGACAAGTTTCGGGGTCATCGGTATTGTACCGGGACCACCGGAAGGGTCCCGGGGGCCCACCGGGTGGGGCCACCTGCCCCGTGTTGGAAATATGCCCTAGAGGCAATAATAAATTGATTATTATTATATTTCCTTGTTCATGATAATCGTTTATTATCCATGCTAGAATTGTATTGATAGGAAACTCAGATACATGTGTGGATACATAGACAACACCATGTCCCTAGTAAGCCTCTAGTTGACTAGCTCGTTGATCAATAGATGGTTACGGTTTCCTGACCATGGACATTGGATGTCGTTGATAACAGGATCACATCATTAGGAGAATGATGTGATGGACAAGACCCAATCCTAAGCCTAGCACAAGATCATGTAGTTCGTATGCTAAAGCTTTTCTAATGTCAAGTATCATTTCCTTAGACCATGAGATTGTGCAACTCCCGGATACCGTAGGAGTGCTTTGGGTGTGCCAAACGTCACAACGTAACTGGGTGGCTATAAAGGTACACTACGGGTATCTCTGATAGTGTCTGTTGGGTTGGCACGAATCGAGATTGGGATTTTGTCACTCCGTGTAAACGGAGAGGTATCTCTGGGCCCACTCGGTAGGACATCATCATAATGTGCACAATGTGACCAAGGGGTTGATCACGGGATGATGTGTTACGGAACGAGTAAAGAGACTTGCCGGTAACGAGATTGAACAAGGTATCGGGATACCGACGATCGAATCTCGGGCAAGTACCATACCGCTAGACAAAGGGAATTGTATACGGGATTGATTGAGTCCTTGACATCGTGGTTCATCCGATGAGATCATCGTGGAACATGTGGGAGCCAACATGGGTATCCAGATCCCGCTGTTGGTTATTGACCGGAGAACATCTCGGTCATGACTACATGTCTCCCGAACTCGTAGGGTCTACACACTTAAGGTTCGATGACTCTAGGGTTATAAAGGAAGTTTGTATGTGGTTACCGAATGTTGTTCGGAGTCCCGGATGAGATCCCGGACGTCACGAGGAGTTCCGGAATGGTCCGGAGGTAAAGATTTATATATAGGAAGTCCTGTTTCGGCCATGGGGACAAGTTTCGGGGTCATCGGTATTGTACCGGGACCACCGGAAGGGTCCCGGGGGCCCACCGGGTGGGGTCACCTGCCCCGGGGGGCCACATGGGCTGTAGGGGGTGCGCCTTGGCCTACATGGGCCAAGGGCACCAGCCCCTAGAGGCCCATGCGCCAAGATATAGGAAAAAGGGGAGAGTCCTAAAGGGGGAAGGCACCTCCGAGGTGCCTTGGGGAGGATGGACTCCTCCCCCCCCTCTTAGCCGCACCCCTTCCTTGGAGGAAGGGGCAAGGCTGCGCCTCCCCCCTCTCCCCTGCCCCTATATATAGTGGAGGGAGGGAGGACATCCATACCTGAGCCCCTGGCGCCTCCCTCCCTCCCGTGACACCTCCTCCTCTCCCGTAGGTGCTTGGCGAAGCCCTCCAGGATTGCCACGCTCCTCCATCACCACCACGCCGTTGTGCTGCTGCTGGATGGAGTCTTCCTCAACCTCTCCCTCTCTCCTTGCTGGATCAAGGCGTGGGAGACATCTACGAGCTGTACGTGTGTTGAACGCGGAGGTGCTGTCCGTTCGGCACTAGATCATCGGTGATTTGAATCACGACGAGTACGACTCCATCAACCCGTTCACTTGAACGCTTCCGCTTAGCGATCTACAAGGGTATGTAGATGCACTCTCCTTCCCCTCGTTGCTGGTTTCTCCATAGATAGATCTTGGTGACACGTAGGAAAATTTTGAATTTCTGCTACGTTCCCCAACAGACACAACACGTCCGGACCACACAGTCCAGATATAAAAAACGGGCGGTTTGAGGGTCCACGTTGGAGATGTCCTTTAGAGTCGAAAATAGACAAGGGTGCTCTTACCAGTTATGTTTTCATATTTAAAAAAACACGAACATTAATATGAATTTTTGCAAGTACGAATGTGGATCAGATATTTCTCGGATGCGGATAAATATCAATGTTTACTCCATTAGGAGTGGATACGAATAATAGTGACACATTGGTTAAAGAAATAAGAGAATAACCAGATCACACAAAATAATCAACATGCAACATGTAATAAATCAATCATATAGACAAGTTTATGAATACATACTACAACAATGCATAGTAATTACTAAGTTTAATTATACTAAAATTTGGAGAACTTATTAGGCTTTTATGTTGGATATTTGGCATATTGGCATATTTGGCATGTTGGATATATATGGATGGAGGGAGTATGATTTATTCTTCTTCAACTATTTTGATAGTGATTAGTTTGGACAACTTGCTATTGTGTGCCCAACTAATACAATGGTTGATATTAATGGGGCTGTCTACAAGCGTGTTCATGGTTGTTCCAGAGCATTTCTCAGCTGTGATGCTATATGAAAGGGTACTGATTATGTTGGCAATGCTGATCTGTCATTTCGTCCATGGTCTGCATTCTATAGTCATTGATAATTTTCCACGGAATGAAATTAGTTTGAAGATTGGTTTGCCTGTTATACTTCTGACAAATATGAATCGATCATTGAGACTCTGCAATTGTACATGTCTACTGATCACTAGGCTTGGCGAGAGGGTATTCGGCAGGGAGATGAGATTATTACTGGGGCTAATAAAGGTAGATGTGGTTTAATTACCTGAATCTTTCCAAATGCACCGAGTACTAAATGGCTATTCACATAGTGCCGCTGCCAATTTCCTGTCCATTTGTGTTGTAGCATGAGTGCATGACGATCACCAAAAGTCAGTGGCAAAGACTTATAAAAATCTGTGTTTATGCAAATTTTCTCTCTTTCGAAAATTTATATGTAGCAGTTTCATGATCATTGAGTTACGATCAATGTAACAAACAAAGGACCATCCTATACAAGAAGGATATCCGTTTGATGTGTTTCTCCGTCAGGTGATCGACTTGGTGTTCCCCTTGGCGTATAGGTGGTATTTTTTTTGCCTTCTCTGTAATGTGTTTTTACGCTCTGCTTTTGTTTTAGAACTTTGTGGTTGCTTGAAGTTTGTAGCTTGCTTCCGCCATCGCTAAGGTGTTGTTTGGATAGAAGATATATATAGAATCCGTACTCTATAAACCAGGAAAACGGTTCAACCAAACCAAACCTCGTTTGGCTACTATAACAAATCCACGTTTATAGGAAACCTGGAACTGTACAACCCAAGATTCGGGCTTATAGAAAAACGAGTTTTATCCGTTTTTCCACAAACGCGATTTCTATATGCGTGATCGCAACAACTTTTTCCCGCCCGCTCGCTTCTCAACAACTTTTCTGGCGCCAGTTCTGCGTTTTGCTGCTCGCCCTCGCGCCTTTTTCATTGCTTATATACAGGCCCCATCGCTAATTAAACTGGCTGGCCGTCAATTCCAGTCACAGGCGCTGGCTGGGAGACGCTGGCGCTGGTTCTCAGCGGCGTCTTCATCAGGCGGTTCTCATCATCTTCCCATCTTCAATCAAGTTGCACGACCCTGGTAAGATCAATCATCCTGTCAATATAAGTTGTAGCCGATGTACATATTTCATGACATTGTCCATTGATCAATCATCCAGATCAACAAATTAGTTCATTTAAGTTGTAGATGTACAAATTTCATGGTATTGTTCATCGATCAATCATCCTGATCAACAAATTCGTATGTATAAGTTGTAGATCTACAAATTCATGGTATTGTTCATCGATTCATTTTTTTGGTAATGAAGCTCATTTTGCAGAAAGAAAAAAAACTCTGGTAATCTGACATAGCCAATTCGTAGATGAAACTAGAACCACCAACTTGGCAATTTGTCCCTTCCTCTCTCTAATTGGAAACACACCTCTGTTTGATTATAAAAGAAACCCACTACACTAGTTACTTGCTGCTGTACATGGAAACCAGGTACATGCCAGATATGAAAAAATAGTAAATGGCACGCTAACTCTAATTATATATTTATATGGTATTAATAGGCACTAGGCCAATCTGAACTGTGCGATATAAGTATGTATGTTTGTGATGTAGTCTAAATTGTATACACATGTATCATAGTCTAGTATGTAGGCCAACCGTGTACTCCTGGATATAAGGGGCCCTCGAATTTAAATTCAACATCCACATGCAGCTTACCTCTATAAAAACAAATGGTAAGCCAACAGTAGATCACTGAAATACAAGCCATCAGTTCCTTTGCCAACCTGCATTGTGAAAAGAACATAGGAATACACGTAGAAATCAAACAATTAGTAGTAACTGTTGTCATGGGTAAAACAGTAAAGATTAGCTCAGTCCTAGACCCCCATTTGTCTACTGCAATCAGAAGAATACACGCCAAGAGATCACATGAATGCAGTTGAAATATTATTATCATGAATGCAGTACAACTCATTTAAATTTTTTATTTTCTTGTAGATGAATATGGATGATCAGAAGGACCAAAAAAATAGGAAAGAAAACCCAGATAAAAAGAGGCATGTATGGAAATCGTCGGAGGACAAAATACTTCTCACTATACTGAAAGATCAAACTTTACACGGAGGGAAAGAAGGAACAGGTTACACAAAGAAAGCATGGCGTGATATCTTAGAACAATTCAATGATTCAAGAGTAGACAAACTTGAATTACAACAATTGAAAAATCACCATAAGTACTACAGGAGTTGCTATGCTGCCATGGATAGACTTCTTAAACTGACGGGATTTGGTTGGGACAACGATGACAAAATGATAAAAGCTTCAGAAGAAACTTGGGAGGAACTAATTGAGGTAAGTTTGTGCGAGTAGGATTCATATAAAATTGGTATATTATATTTATTAATATAAAAATTAACAACTTGCAGAAGGATAAGTCACTCCAAGAATATCGAGAAAAGGTGTGGCCTAGTTGGGAAGATCTTCAACAAATATGTGCTAGTTCAACGGCATCTGGAGTTGGTGCTGTATCTAGCAAAGGGAAAGATGGTGCATGCAAAACTAAGTCATCTCAAATTGATCTCAATAAGGATGTTGAAGTACATGAAATCGAGTCTGATGAAAACAATGGCTCCCCTGGTGTGTTCACTAAGAAGTCGACAGCCATTGAGCCAGAAAAAAAGAAATTCCTTGGAAGTGGATCAAAAGAAACTACAAGAGGACAAAAACGTACAGCTGATGATGCCATAATAGCAATTGATCGTCTTGCAGATGCATCACTCAGCATTGCTGAAGCAAAGAAAAAAACAGCTGAACAAAATGACACTTACTCGGTTAAATCATGCATGTCAGTATTAAATAGTATGGATAGCCTCGATGCCAGCACAAAACTGAAAGCAATAAAAGCATTTACAGATGGTGACAAACGCGCCATTTTCATTGAGATGGATGAAGAAACTCGAAAGCTTTGGATTCTTGATCCTTAGTTATTTTGTAATACAGCATTATTTGATTTCAGTAATTGTCGTTTTATATATTTAGAGAACAATTTCCATTGCTTTTTCTGTTAGTTTGTGTTGCAACAATCAACTGTACTTTCAGTTTGAGAAAGTTCATTTCCAACTATTTCATATATCTTATAAAATATTATTCTGAGATGATACAATCAATAGTGTACACTGTGCAGGGAACCATGAACAGTTTGAATGTTCTAGATGATGAATTTTCTGATTCCGAGCAAGTTCTTATTAATAACATTTCTGCAGTGTCCGTGTTTCGTGATGTGTTGTTCACAAGGTTATTCAAAACACCTCGTAACACCTCCATATTAACTGGTGCCCAGAAAACAAAAGAGTTGCTAGAGGGACATCCAGTTAGATTTTATGAACAAATTCGTCTTGAGAAGCACATATTCTACTTGCTGCGAGATGTTTTGTGTGAGAGAGGCTTACTGAAGGATACAAAGCGAATGACAGTGGACGAACAACTACTCATGTTTCTACATACCATTGGTCACAATGTTAGGAACCGTGTCATCCAAGATAGATATCAGCATTCTGGTGAACCAATCAGCCGACACTTCAACATGGTTTTAGATGCCATAAATGGGTTGCGTGATGTTTGCATAACAGATCCAAGGAATGAAATCCCGGCAAAAATATTGGGTGATGCAAGGTTCTACCCATATTTCAAGGTATTTTCCTATCGCAAACGCATGTTCCTTTTAAATATGATTAAATACTACATCATGCAACCTTAAACTTCATTGTTTGACTAACAAAAATCCCAACAGAACTGCCTAGGAGCAATCGATGGGACACACATTGAGGCAAAATCAGGCTAGATAAGCAAACTCCTTATAGAAATAGACATGGTTACCCCTCTCAAAATGTAATGGCAGCAGTGTCATTTGACATGACTTTCTCATATGTCGCTGCTGGATGGGAAGGTTCTGCGTCAGATCAAGCAGTTCTAAGATGGGCTGTTACTAGTGGGGGTTTTGTTGTCCCTGAAGGTAAAAGTTCAAACATATGAACTATATATTGGTTAATCTTATTACATAAAGATTCTGACCGTGCTATCAAACCTTGCGCGCAGGTAAATTTTATCTTGTTGATTCTGGATATGCAAATACTCCAAAATTTATTGCCCCGTACCGTGGAGATCGTTATCATATTGCTTCTTTTCGTGGAAGTAATCGACGATATACTAGTGAGAAAGATATGTTCAATCATCTGCACGCACAACTACGAAATGTTGTTGAGCGAACTTTTGGTGTTCTAAAAGCTCGCTTTCCAATTTTAAGTAGGAAAGGAGGAATTCCTTATCCATATAAAACACAAGTCAAAATTGTTATGGCTTGTTGTATTATCCACAACTTCATCCGGAAGGTTAATCATCATGATGAGTTGTTCAAGCTTTATGAGCATGGGGAAGCACAACAACATGTTGACCATGGTGATCAGCAAGTTAGAGGGCAAGCAAGAGAAGATGAACGAGCTGCTGGTGAGAGAGTTCGTGCAGGCATTGCTCGACAGTTGTGGAGTAATCATCAACAGCGTTCCGCTCAACAACCAGAAGATGATTGAGCATTACAATATTATTTTTTTCATTTTATTTATAGATTCATTACAAAAATAATTGTTCCAATTTTTCATCGATTTATAGGTTCCAAAACTTCCCGTTCTGTATTAGAAGATGATAGTAATGCTAAAATATTTTGTGTACAACTGTGTGCAATAAATTTGTCATTCCATAAGAAAAATGGCCATTGCAGACTAGAGAATGAAGTTGATGAAGAACTGAAACTGATATATTTGTGAAAAGAGCCAATGCAAATGAAGGTTATGCATTCAGCAACAAAAAATAAGCACATTAAAGAGATTACGAGAAAACCTTCACATGTGGCATGAGTAATCTGTATGGACCAGCAACCATCATTATCCTCTGCATTGTCAACTTGCCACTCCTTTGTCTCTATGAGCAAAGGCTGTGTCAAACCACTAATCAAATTATCACTTCGTCCCTATTATGGGAAAGAATTAAATCAGCTACTTTACCATGTAGCTAACTGTTAAGCCCTGTAAACTATGAAGTTGTTTTCCTCTTGGCAAGTAGAATGGCATTTCTTATTAGCACAAGTAGAATCATCATATGAATTGTTCAAGCTCCCAGCTCAAATAATTCGACCTTGAAATGCAAACAAAGATGAAATGTTTACCTGCTCCGCCGAATCATCGTCCTCACGCTTGACCTCCAGCCCCGACATGGCCGCTATCAGGGTGGACGGCATCGAGCACTCTTTTGAGATCTGAACTTGCATGTACGGACGCTGCTGGACGACCAGCATCAAGGGGCGGCGTACATCTGGGATGAGCTCGAGAAGAACCTCTCCCCGAGCAAAGCCTGTGCAGGGCCGATGAGGGAGGTCGCCCAGGGGCGGCGGACCTACGGGATGAGCTCGAGGAGCAGATCTCGTCGAGCAGAGCCTGTACGGGGACGACCAGAGTCGGCCTAGGCGACCAGGGGAAGCCTCCGCGCGCGGAGTCGTCGAGGCCATCCCGACGGGAGGAGGGCACCGGTGTCTGGCGGTGAGGACGAACGACGGAAGAGGAATCACAGGCTGGAGCGGCTGGAGTCCAAGCTTTGGGAAGTCGCCGTCAATGGCCAAAATTGGGGAAAGTAAGAGAGAGAAGGGGGAGGAAGTGAATCGGTATCCTCCTACCCAAACAAGGAAATGTACAAGCCAGTTTTATCCTTTCCAAACCCAAACGTGTTTCTGTGTAAATTAGTTATCCGAAAATTCATTAGTAAAACCGATTTTGCTAAAATCCGGCTACAAACTCGTTTACCATGTATCCTGCTCTATCCAAACAACGCCTAAGCTATAATTCAGTGAACAATGGTTTCAGACAGGCGCGGCGTTGCTTCTGCACTGCTAGTATACTATAGATCCTCTATAACTGTCAACCTTTGGTTCGCCCCTGTTTTTCTCAAAGAAAAGAAGAAGAAAAGTGCAGAGGGAGATTTTTGATTTTCTGAAGCAAGAAAAATAAAGTGCAGAGGAGGAATTTTCAACTCGTGAGCCGTGACAAACTATACGAGCGGATTGTAAAAAATTAAAGAGCTGGCTCGATATTTTTTATTGTTCCCAAGTCAAAAAACAAAAAGATTTTGATTGTTGGCTACTCGCTAATTATTTGCCACACCCTTTCACCCACGTACATAGTTGGATACGCCCAGTCCACACTTTCGCGGAGGAATAGCCGAATAGGATGGCGAATGAGCGTAAATACATCGGATTTTTTTCCTGAAAAACTGAGAGCTCTCGCAAGGGCGATTAGGGTTTCGGTGGAGACAGGCGGCGCTCATCGGCATCTCGCCGGCAAGGCGCGCGAGGTTAGGGCTGAGGATGTCCACATCCACTGCTCCTAGTACAGGGAAGACGGGGTCTGCATCGTCGAGGGCGGCTAGAGCCCAGATGGAAGAGGCGATGGGCAGATTTGATCTCACGGAAGAGGAGGCCACCCCTTTGGTGGTCGATGATCTGGAAGAGGAAGCGCAGCAGAAGTGGGCGATTGCGGGCAAGGTTCTCCACCGCAAGGTGTTCCACGTCCAGACGATTGAGAGTGCTCTAAAGCCGGGATGGGGAAACCCTAGGGGTTTGAGCTTCAGGCCAGCAGGCGAGAATGTTTTTGTGGCGTAGTTCGAGAATCGCCGAGATCGCGATCGGGTGCGAGATGGATCTCCGTGGCACGTCAGTCGGTACGCGGTGATTCTCACTGAGTTTGAGGATTACATGCAACCATCAGAGCTTAAGTTTGACAGATTACAATTATGGGCTAGGGTTCCAACCCTACCCTTCAATATGCAAAACACAGTTCGAGGGCTAGAGATTGCAAAGCAAATTGACAAGAATATCACCTCGGTCCAGTTTGATCCCATTGGGTTTTTTTAGAGCTAGAGTCACAATTGACGTCACGAAACCATTGAGAAGATGGATATTGATTGACTCAGCAAAAAGGAAAAGTCGGGACTGGTATGATGTTCATTACGAACAGGTTCCAAACTTTTGTTTTTCGTGTGATCGGCTTGGCCACTCGGATATGGTGTGTCCTACACCCGGTACGCGAGATGAAACGGAGTTTGGCCTTTCAAGACAAGTCTGCGTGCGCCGGAGGATAGGAAGCCTACTGCCTCAGGTGAGGGCTCGTCCAAGGAACCACAAAGCTCGAATAACAGAAAAAAAGATACAGAAAGAAAGATACAGTTCCTCCCAACAATAAGGCAGGTGCTAGCAATGAGGTCAACTCCCCAGTTAAAGGAAGGATAATCAGAATAAAAGAAAGGGAGGACCACAGCAGAATCAAGTGTATCGTAGAGTAGAGACACTGGACCTACCAAATACAGAAGGAGTTACAGCTATAGGTGCAGCTACTACTACTGATATTGTGGTGTTCAAAGCCACAGGGAAAGGACACTCAAATGGAACAGGGGTAGGGGGTGATGCAGCTCTAGTCGAGCCTGATCCGAAGAAGAAGAAACCAACCCCTCCGTCGTCTGAAAATTCGGCAGTGGCTGCTAGTCAGCCCTGCCAGAGCCAATGAGTTGTCTAAGTTGGAATTGCCGGGGGCTTGGGAACCCCGAGGCAGTTCGAGAGCTTCGCAAGGTAGTGAAGCAAGAAGGGCCTGCATTAGTTTTTGTTATGGAGATAAAGATTAGGGTGAAGAGGGTGGAAGATCTATGTCATACTCTTGGTTTGGCAGGTTGTTTTGCAGTGGATAGTGTTGGTCTCAGTGGTGGAGTTGGACTTTTTTGGTCCAATGAAGTCGTTGTTGAGTTAAAAAACTTCAGTTCGGGACATATCAATGTGATGGTCCGGAAAGCTGATCAAAACTCTCCTCAATGGAGATTTACTGGGTTCTATGGAGCCCCGCGGAGTGAGGACAGACATCATAGCTGGTGGTGTCTCCGCACACTACATGCCATCCAACATCAGCCATGGTTGTGTGTGGGGGATTTCAATGAAACTTGGTAGCACTTCAGTCGATCACCTAGATCAGAGAGCCAAATGCGTGCATTTCGAGAGGTGTTGGATGATTGTGCCATGCAGGACTTGGGTTATTCAGGTGTGCCATACACTTGGGGTAACAGGCAGGCGGGTACTGCTAATGTAAACTTTCTAAAAATCGCCAATGTTTGAAAAAAATGATCATTTATGAATTTTTGCAAAAACAAATTCAAAGACACCGTTCATGACTTTTTTCCATATTCGCGAACAATTTTTGGGGTTCGCGAACATAATTTCAAATTTTTCGTTGACAAACAGTATTGGTTGTTTGTGAACATATTTCCTTTTCTTTTAAAATTTATCGTTCGCAGATATTTTTCTAAAGTCGCGAATATTTTTTTTCCACATTCATCGTACAAAAACTTTTTTCAAATTCATCACTCGTGAACATTTGTTTTAAGTCA
Organism: Triticum dicoccoides; assembly: GCF_002162155.2. Taxonomy (NCBI): domain Eukaryota; kingdom Viridiplantae; phylum Streptophyta; class Magnoliopsida; order Poales; family Poaceae; genus Triticum; species Triticum dicoccoides. The sequence continues at coordinate 740,359,254 of NC_041386.1, read as the reverse complement.
CGAACAAGTTTTTCATATTCGCAAACAATATTTGTGGTCCATGAACATATTTTAAAATTTATCTTTCGTGAATACTCTTTTAAAGTTGCGAACATTTATTCCATATTCGTGAACATTTTCTGTTGTTCGCGAACATATTTCCAAATTGATCGTTCGTGAATATATCTTCTTTTCTTTTGAATTTATCGTTTGCAATCATTTTTTAACATCGCAAACATTTTTCCCAAATTCATCGTTTGCAAAATTTTATTCCAAATTCATCGTTCGTGAACTTTTGTTCAAATTCATCGTTCGCGAACATTTTTCTAAAGCCGTGAACTTTTTTCAATACTTGCAAACATTTTTATTATTTAATGAACATTTTTTTCCATATTCACGAATATTTTTTGACATAATGATTTTAGTTTATTTGTGTATTTCCATCACCGGCCGTTACCTTGAGGGCCGTGTCATGGGTCAGCGACACCAGCTGGCCGGTTAGGCAGGCTTGGACAATTTTTGGGCTTTAATGACACACTTACTGCACTTCGAGAATTTGGATGATGATTTTCATATTTTGAGGACTTACATGATACCATGAAATACTTCAGGGACCTACAGTGTACTTCACTCGAACTAAAACAACCATCTAATTTGACCACGACCCCTACCACATCGAGGGCCATGTCTAACTCCTCTTAACGAGGTTGCTTACAAATCCTTAAAGACAAGGGGCAGCGGGGGATGGGGGTGAATCCCATCGCCGTACTCTTTGTACATGTGACCAAGGTTTCCACATACCGAGCACTAGTTTGGGAGTCGTTCATATTTCACGCGAAAGATCTAGCGCTTATTATCCGGGATAAGTGAAACAACATTCTTCTTGTATTTATTAACATTGATCTTAACTTCAGCTCTGGAAAAAACCCCTCAAAATCATGCGACTTCGGCTCAGCATAGATAAATTCACTAACCTTTCCCGCTAGTGATTCAGTAACAACACATACTCATCTGGTAGGTCGTGGATTTAGGTCCATATCTTTGGAGAATTGAGCTTGATCGGCGAGGGTTTTGTAAACCCTTTGTATGGCACCAATACCACGAAAATTCCAAGGCCCTTCTTCGATAACCCATTTCGAATCGTGAAGGCACAATAGGACTCCAAGGTGTAAAGGTTGTCGTTCAGGGGGCGAAAGGTCACCTCCTTGGCAAATTTTCACGCCACTATCATGTTCTTGTAAAAACAGTATTGGTTGTTGGGCTTGTCCATATGGACTCGTGCAATGGCTATCCATCATGTCAAATTATCTGTCAGTGCTTCATCCTGTTGCACAAGAACATCATGGAGGTCGTCGTCTCTGAGCCCAAGTTGCCATCACCGATGAGGGAAAAGCTACCTAGCATGAGGGGAAAAGGAGGTCTTGGTTATGTCTAATAGTTTTTTTAGACAATAATGGTGTCCAATAGGTGATCCGCATCGGAGTTGCCCTAAGACTTGGTTTGTGCGTGTGATGTTATTTCATGTAAAAGAAATTTCAATGGTGTGGCCCATGAGTTGGCCCAAATAAGTGTGTGTGTATGTGCGCGGGAAGGGTCTCGCTGCTATTGGGAGTATAATGTTCTAACATACGTTGATAGGGAGATTCAAAAAGGAAAATGTTGATAGCCTTATAATAGCCGATTTGCCAACTATTATGCCGTAATAAAGCTTATGATTTTTCTTAAAATAAATTGTCATTTCTTAATGTCCGGATGACCAAAAGATCAAGTTATATTAAAAGCACAACAAATGAAGTAGCATAGGAATAGCAGAGGCTGAAAAAGGAAGGCTCTCAGCGAGTCGTACCGACGACGGTATAATGATCGTTCGGTGGCCCAATGACCTTGCTGTAATTTTTATTATATTTGAAATAGCTTGTACTTCAAACTTTTACAATAGATGTTGGTATAAAAAAGTGAAGGCTCAGAAGAAAAGAAAAAAAAAGACTGACGTCAATCCGTACACTTCTAGCCCCCCTCATGCCGAGTTAACAGCAACTTCAGGTGACAGGCCCGTGGCTTGGCCCGGCCAGAAGTATACGTCATGACTGCTTTTTGCCTCGGCAGACCCTGGACCAGCAAGCTGGTGTATATGCTTGCGTCGTCGGCAATACGTGGGTCACTACCAGGCTATTTAGACCGCGACTTAGACTTCGTAGCGAGCGGTGTGGTACTAATGTTTCTTTCCGCACGGTGTGGTACACGCCCAACCGAGCGGTGTACTCGTTCACGGCCCAGCGAGCCACCTCGACCGTCTTCCGTCCTCGGGGGTCATCAACAGTATGCAAATCGTCACCCATGCTTCATCTCGCCGACGACTGAGCACCATGCCGACCTCATGCATCTCTGATTAGCTTCAAAGCTACGTACTATTGTACTATACACATGCAAATTTTTATACTAGCCTGTTGTAACAAGATGCAATAATCAATCGTCTAAAAAAAGTTTCATGATGCAATTAGCAATCGCAATCCTGACGCGACGCATCTGGTTGTCTACATTTGCCATTGGATCCATTAAGTAATCTCGTTTCCATGGACTGTTCGATCAACGCTCGCCGGTTCTCCTAGTTGAAACACAGGGTTTAGGGTTTTGCGTGGGTGGTTGACATCCAGCCTCACGTCTCAATATATAGAGGATCACAATTACAACTACATACGTATACACATACGTGTACGAGGACAATATACTAGACCCTACTTTACATGCCCCCTCAATCTGAACTACATACAAGATTCAGATTGGTTCTAAAACGGTCTAGCATATGTCTAGTAGCGGGTTTAGTAAATACATCCGCTAACAGATCATCTGTAGAAATAAACCCGACTTCCAGTTCACAAGCAGCTACTTATTCTCTCACAAAGTGGAAATCAATCTCTAAGTGGAAGTTCAACTTCACAGTCTCACCTAAGCACCGGTATATAAACAATGTTTTGGAAATAAATGGTGAAATGTGCCAATGAGACTTTGTGGGAGATTGTTGGAATTTGCTAGTGGGCTTTTGGCCCAAAGCCCAACTAAAATTCTGAAATTCTTTTGTCCCATTCATGCACACATGTGAGTGGAGTGAGTGAGGCTAAAGTTTAGTCCCACCTCATAAGTTGAGAGAGAGTTGCACCTCTTTATAAGGTGAGCTCTCCTACCACTTGTATGAGCATGAGAAGAGGAGACCTACACGTGCACTCCTCCTCCTCGCCAAGCCACGCCTCGTCACGACGCGCCGCGGGTTGCGAGATTGAGCCGAGCCGAGGACAGAGCTATGCACGTTGTCTATATTTTTGCTGCTTAGGAAAAATTAATGAGTCATTAATTAATAATTAACGGACGCATTAATTACTGAAGCGTTTCCGATTCTCTTGGATTGTGACGACTCGGACGTGGGGTTTACTCCCACGACCTACCCGGCCCGCACTATATAGTCAGGCATACGTCTACCCTAGCCGCCGCCGCTTCTTATGGTTTCTCGCCACCGTTACACATCATTGCGCCGCCAAGCAAGTCTTCTCCATCCCTCCTTTCGGCGTGCATCGGGAGAAGGGACAGCAGGCCTCCGGAACCCCGCCTCTCGTGATCCTGTACGGGAGAGGGGCGATCAGGTTTTTGGGGAGCGCACTCGCGCGACTGCTGGCAGCGACGACTTTGCGAACGACGACTTCTTCCCCGACCTCGGCAACCTCATCCTCGACGACATGGGCGACAACGTCAACGCCGGCGGTGCTGCTCCCGCTGCACCGTACGTGATTCTATCTTTCCTGTTCGAGATCGTGGTAGAATTCATGTTTCTAGTTTGTGCCCTAGATGTGATCTGTTCATCTGCTATGCTAGTTTGCATAATTAGTTCAATCTCTGCTACTGTAGTCATGATTTATCTTCTGTTTATTCGGATTAAATCTCGTAGTAATTTGCTCATATTTCCAACAATCCAAAAACCTGATTATAGGAAATTTACTCCGAGTGGTTTTGCTGCGCATCTGAAGCCGCCTGCCTTGAAGGGGGCGCAATATAAGAGGTGGCACACAAGAGCAGTCTACTGGTTTCAGACCATGGGCTGCTATGACGCCACTAAGGGCAAGCCTGAGGGCGATCTTAATCCAGCACAACTGGAAGCTTTTGAGAAGATCGATACTCTCTTTAAAGGCGCTCTTCTGGGTGTTCTTGATGATTCCATTGTGGATTCGTATATGTTGTTTGACAACGGCAAGGACATGTGGGCTGCGCTCGAGGCCAAGTTTGGTGCCTCGGACGCCGGTAGCGAGTTGTACGTCATGGAGCAATTCTATGACTACAAGATGACTGATGAGCGCTCTATTGTACAGCAGGCTCATGAGATACAGTCGCTCGCAAAAGAACTTGAGCACTTCAAGTGTGTGTTGCCGGACAAATTTGTGGTCGGAGGCATTATTGCCAAGCTTCCACCTTCGTGGAACAATTTTGCTACTTCCCTGAAACACAAGAGACATGAGTTTTCCGTTGCGGATCTCATTGGTACTCTTGATGTTGAAGAGAAGGCGAGAGCAAAGGACACACGTGCTCGAGTTGCCGAGGGAGTTTCTAGTGCCCACATGGTACAGAAGAAGAACTTCCAGCCCAATAAGTTCAAAAACAGCAAGAACAAAACTCAGGGGAAAGGCAAGTCTGATACAAAGAACAAGCCATCACATTCTACCAACTTCAAGAAGAACTCTCATAAGAATGGGAAGGGACTTTGCCATGTCTGTGGTGATCCTAATCACTGGGCTCCGAAGTGTCCTAACCGCTTTGAGGAGCGCAAACATGAGAAGGGCGGCAAGTCCGCTAATGTTGTCATCGGTGATACTGATATGAAGGAATTAGGGTACGGTATTTTTCCTACCATCCTTTCAGTATTTCAATCCCCTGATTAGTTAATTGACACCGGTGCCAATGTACATGTTTGTGATGACGCCTCCATGTTTTCTTCTTACCAGGCCACAGGGACTTCTCCCGTGCTGATGGGGAATGGGTCACATGCCATCGTTCGAGGTGTTGGTACGGTCGATCTGAAGTTTACTTCGGGGAAGACCGTGCGTCTGAAGAACGTTCATCATGTGCCGTCCATCAATAAAAATCTCGTTAGCGGTTCCCGTTTATGTCAAGATGGTTTTAAGTTGGTTTTTGAGTCCAATAAAGTTGTAATTTCTAAGTGTGGACAATTTGTTGGAAAAGGCTATGAGTGTATTTTCCTCCATAGCATTTTTTGCATTTTTTTGTGTATATGTGTTTGTATGTGTATATATGTGTACATGTTCATAGTATTTTTTTCATCAGTGTATTTTTTTTGTTCATTGCATTTTTTTCATATGTATAATGTATATATGTATGTGGTAGCTATATATATATGATGGATGTGGCTATATATGTATGTATGAATATAATGTTCATAGCATTTTTTTTGTTTATATATGTTTTTTCATATATGTATTAATTTTATATTTAGGTTGTTAGTAGATATCGATCGATTTTAGGTTAGTGCATTTTAGGTTAGTGTAGAGGAGAAAGTAAAATAAGGAAAAGGAAGAAAAGAGGAAGAAGAAGAAGAGAAAGAATGAGAGGAAAAAGGAAAATAATTAAGAAGAGGAAGAAAGGAGAAAAAGAGGAGAGGAAGAAGAGGAGAAATAAATAAAAAGAGGAAAAAAGAAGAAAAAGAAGAGGAGAAGAAGAAAGTAATAGAGGAGAAGAAGAAAAAATAGAAGAAAAAAATTCTATTTTTTCTTCTTTTCCTCTATTCCTTTCTTCTTCTCCTCTTTTTTTTCTTCTTTTACTTCTTCTTCTTCTTCCTTCTTCCTTCTTCCTCTTTTCTTCATTTTCCTTAATTATTTTCCTTTCTCGAGGGAGAAGAAGAAAAAGAAGAGGAGAAGAAGAAAGAAAGGAAAGGAGAAAGAAGAAACTTCAACACGAGGGGGTGGTACCGATACCCCCTCCCCGATAACATTATTTTCCCATGTATATGTATGTCGTGTCGTTGTCGATATAACCCCCTCTAGATAACTTTGACATGAGGGGCGGTCGATATATATACCCCCTCTCGACCGTGATAACTTATACAACTGCAGCACCCCCCCTCGGCCCTCTCGCTCGAGGAAAACTCTCGAGGACACCCAAACCCTAGAGAGAAAACGGTGTTGCAGGTCTCCTACCCCCTCCCGCCGCGCCCCTACCCAACAAATTAACTCTCTCGAGGCCACCCAAATTTATCAAGTTAAAAGAGCGTTATCGTCGAGGCCACCCCAAACCCTTGAAGCTTTGTGTCGAGGCGACCCCAAACCCTAGAGAAGCAGCGTCGAGGCCACTAACATGATTCCTTATTGTGATTAGCTAGCTAGTTCTACGTTTGCCACTATGTACCATGTTTGAATAATAATTGACATGTTGTAAATATTTGCAGAAACTATGGAGCACTCCCGAGACGAAGAAACATAAGCGATGTTGGGGGACATAATCGCAAATGGAAGTGATGATGTTGCGTCATTTCTCATCGACACCGATGGTCACCTGGATGAAGAAGAGGGCTATGTTTATGATGGCTTCGACCCATTAATGCTGATACAAGAGGAGGACTATGTTCATGATGGCTCCGGTGACACAATGGAGGTACAAGACGAAGGAGACCGTGCTGACTGCTCCAGTCACCGAACCGAGTCCGGCCAGGTATATATATATATTAGTTAAGCCCGTGCTGACAAGTTAATTGATGCATCCATTGTTTTGGTATATGTACACATATTAATTACTGTCGTCTTTCTTCCTTATAATTTCTAGCCCTCCGGATCGAGCACAACTTCGGTAAGGAGACGAGGCCCGAAGAAAAAGTTGAGCTCGGATGAAAAGTTTGAGATCATAGAAATCGCGCCCGACGGCGAACCGATTGAACCCATCCGGACAAACAAGGTATTTTCTGCTCAGTGCGGGGTTCTTGTTAGGGACAGGATCCCGATCAGCATCCAGCAATGGTATAAGCCTGCTAAGGATGAAGACGCTGAGGTGTCTTATGTCAATGATATGCAAAAAGAAGATCTTTGGAGTGAGCTGAAGGAAAATTTCACCCTACCGCCAGAGGAGGATCCGGAGAAGCCAGTTAAAGAGCAATTAATCAAGCCTTGTGCTCTTAAGAAGATGGCAGGCCTAATGAGGAGGTGGAGGAAAGAGCTGAACCAGTTTGTCAAGAAAAAAGAGACACCAGAATTCATCGGCAAATATGAGAAGATCAAAGATCACTGGCCCGCATTTGTGGCCCACAAGACATCGGAAAAGAGTAAGAAGATGTCGGAGACAAACAAGAAAAATGCTGCGAAGAAGGAGCTTCACCATCGCACGGGGGTCAGGTTGCTACCTCAAAGCCCGCCCTAAGTGGTCCAAGGCTGAGCATGATCTACTTGAAAAAGGGATCAAACCAGAGACAATGCGCTGGCCAGACCGTTGCCGGACTTGGTTCTTCGGGGCTGGCGGAACCTTGGACCCTGTAACAGGGCAGTGTCAGTGGATGGACGAGCAACTGCAAACACCAGTCAAGAACCTTCGACACTATATCGATGCAGCGCAGCGAGGGACGTTCCTTCGAATCAGGGAGAAGGACGAGCTCACAATGGCCCTTGGGAATCCCGAGCACCTTGGACGGACACGAGGCACGCCAGGCTCCCTTCCGTGGAAGGTTGGTTTTCCAGATGCAGGGGGTTACAAAACCCACGAGAGGAGGAAGAAACTGGAGCAGGACCAAATGCAGGCGCTGCTTGGAAGGGTAATGGGGCTAGAGGATCGAGAAGAGGAACGAGAAGCTGCAGATCGCAACAAACGACATGCCGAAGCTTTCCCCGAAGCTACCCCACCATCTCAGCGGAGAAGCAGCGTTGCTTCCATCGAGCTTCTTCAGCCGGAGCATGTCTTGACGGCTCCTGCCAGCTATCCCGTGGATGGTATCACGAAGTCTCAAAATTGCCACATGATGGCGCGATGCATGAATTTGAAGGTCAAGGCGGCTGTTGGCCAAGTTTATCCTAGTGGACCCGGCACAACTTATCACTGCCAGCCGATTCCAGAAGGATTTGCTAAGGTGATGGTGGATGAAATAACGGAGAGATTTGAGGACCTCGCGCTTGAGCACCCTACCGGTGAAGGGGAGACTAGGCTGGGTTCTGCTCTGAAGACTCCATGCCTATGGCGGAAGGAGCTCATCAACCTTCTGAATTGGACGCCTCCGCCTCCTCCTCCTCCTCCGGCGAGTCAGGGCACTCCGCCTCCTCCACCGCCTCCTCCTCCGGCGAGTGACGATCAGGGAACGCGTGGCGGCACTCCGCCTCCTCCACCGCCTCCTCCTCCGGCGAGTGACGATCAGGGCACGCGTGGCGGCGGCACTCCGCCTCCTTCTCCGGCGCGTGCCGGCACTCTGCCTCCTCCTTCTCCGCCTCGCCAGCAAGGGTGGAAGAGACCCGCCGCCGCCCCGGCTGCTCCGGCATGTCGTAGTCCTTCTCCTCCGCCTCATAAGCAAGCACGAAAGAAGACAGACGCCGCAGCCGCTCCGTCTGCTCCGGCGTCTAGCAGCACAAGAAGAGAGAGGCAATACAGATACGGTCCACCTCTAAAGCCTGTAGAGAAGTTACCGTACGAGAGGACCAAGGAGGAAAACAATACGATCGTGCAGGCCCAAGTGAAGGAGTTCTTTGAAGGGGTGAAAGCAAAGATACATCCACCTCCGGAGGAGAAGGTAGATCCGATGAAAGCAAAGCGCACTCTCGATGCCCTGAGAAAACCACCAAAGCCTCCGCCGAGAACCAACTATGAGCGCATTATTGAACAGACATATCTCCAAGCCAAGCGGTCGGGAACTACTGTCAGTGATAAAAGGTCAAAAGAACAACGAGCAAAGGGGAAAAATTGCCCAGCTCGGCGAACAAGCACAGCAATCGTGCCCCCCGCTCAATGTGTCTAATCCTCCGGGGACAGTGGCCGGTTATGGCAATCTTGAAGATTACCTGCCTGACGATGCACTTCTTGATTTCATGGAGGTGGACGTATTCAGATACGAGTACGGGAAGCCTCTCGTCAAAGATGAAAAATCTCTGACAACAATCACGCGAAGATTCCATAGTTGGTACATGAAAACCTGCAGAGAGTCTGAGGGGACGAACAATTTGTATCTGAAAATTAAAGAGGAGCACGACCTCGTTTCAAATGATGTGTTGGCTGTTCCATTTGAGGAGTTTTTCGCGTTCTTCAATCAGAAGGCCCTCGATAAATTAATGGTCTTTTGCTACTGCCTGTAAGTACTATTTCTGTCATGAAGTCTCTATATATAGCTCGGCTCTTTCCTTGCATGTATTTATAATTAATTATCCTCAATATATTATGCAGATTGAAGATCGTCGAGTGCAAAAAAATGAAATCTATGATATTGGGTTCATTAACACAAATATCATAGATGTATTTCTGGTTAAAAAGCGCGTCGGAGAGGCCGAGGACAACTTGCTACAATCGTTGATAGAAAATCAAAACAAAGATACCATACTCTTTCCTTACAACGGCCCGTGAGTGTTACTGTCGTGTGCATATTCGGTTTCCCTTATTACTCGAGCGAGGTTAATGTAATTGATGAGTTATGCATGTGTGTGCAGGTACCACTATATTCTTCTGGAGATTAAGCTTGAGCGTGGACTAGTAACCGTCTTAGACTCCAGACGGAAAGATCCCAGCACCTATGCGGACATGACTGAAATGCTCAGCAAGTAAGTTCAATTGATCATTATCGCACCATATCAGCAACTTTTTGTTCATTTCCTGATATCTAAAGTAATAATAATTATTTTCTTTGTCTTGCAGGGTTTGGAAACAGTTCACCGCACAAGCTCCGGGACTGCCGAAGGAGCTGCGATATGTATACCTGAAAGTAAGTACTACTGGCGCGCATCTCCCGTTGATTCTATAGCTATACTTTCATCAATGCCATTTATATAATGCTTCATTATCAGTTTGATTGACCTCTATTTCTCGTAAAGTGCTTGTGGCAGGAGGAAGGGAATGATTTCTGTGGATACTACGTGTGCGAGTTCATCCTCAACGCGACTTTAAAAAACAAGCGGGGCTACTCTAGAAGACAATATGAAGTGCGTAAGCAATATTCACAATTTCATTTTATTACACCATCATTTCTATTGAGTTTCATTTCATTCATATATATGTATTAATTAACCCCCTTCTTCAAATTAATTAGACGTGGCAGATGCGGGATGAACTCGTATCAGCAGATCGCATGAAAGCAATTCAAGAGGAATTGGCGGGATTCTTTCTTGAACACGTCATCAGTAAAGCCGGAGAATACCATGTGGAACTTCATTTCAAATGCTAGTGGTTTGTAATTAAGAGATCTTATACATGTATGTAGCCAGTAAAAAACTTGTTGTTCGACCAGTCTCTCGGAGAAGGAGAGGTCGATCGATCTTCTCTCGGTATGCATGACGAACTTCTGTACTGAATGGTTCTCTCGATCACTTATGTATATATACTACGTAGCGTCGACCAAGCACGAACATAAGAGAGGACACTTCTCTCTATTAATTAGCTAGCTAACACAATATACGAAACACCTAAATTAAACCCCCAACCCCCCTCCTTTCAAAAAAAAAACCCAGCCACTGGAAGGCAGACGCGTGGATGCCTTTTGGTCCCGGTTGGAGCCACCAACCGGGACCAAAGGCCCCCTGTCTGGGCTCGGCGCACAGGGCCGCGTGGAGGCTCATTGGTCCCGGTTCGTGTTTGAACCGGGACTAATGGGTGGAGGCATTAGTAACGACCCATTAGTCCCGGTTCATGAACCGGGACTAAAGGCCCTTACGAACCGGGTCTAATGGGTGGTTTTCTACTAGTGATATATGAATGCATGTTAGATGGATATAATTAGTGTTTAATTAGTATGGAATTTTTTTATATAATGTTGTTTTTCTATTTTTTAATGGATATATAGAAGTTGTTTTTTCTGTTTTTAGTGTTAGATGCTTAATTAGTATGAAATAGCATATAGAATTTTGACATATGCAATGATAGCATAATTAGTGTTATATAGAAATGTTAGTTATCAAAATCCAATCATTAAAAATGTTACTTTTTGCGGGCATATAGCTAGTATTTGTTCTCGACGATGCCCGGCCCGCATCCTCGCCGTCGACCCTTCCGCGACGACGTCCGGCTGACCCATGTCCGGGAATGGGCTCCGCCGGGCTCGCACTGGGAGGTGCTGCCTGGAGGGGCGTGCCGCTTGATGAGGAACACGGCCCCGGGTCCCGTCGTCGACCCTAATCTCATTTGGTGGCGTTCGCGTGGGCCAGTTTCGGCGCGGAGGGAGCCGGCCCAGCCGGAGGTGGTACGTCGCCGTGTCAGGGAGGAGGACGAGCACGTCCATCGCTACATGGTTGCGTTAGAGGGCGGCAGGTTCTCCAATACCTGGCAGTTTCTTCAGGGATCTCACTTCAGCTATGATCCTGTGAGGGTTCCTTCTCTTTGGGTGTCCACCGCCCGCGCCGCAGGAACGGCGAGTGTCCTAGATTCTTATGTAGTATTCGATCTTTATTAGCTACCTAGCCAGTGATGTATTCAATATTATATCTACTATTCGAGACGATGTATTCGAGATTATATCAATTATTCGAGACGATGTATTCAAGATTATATCTATTATTCGAGATGATGTTTTCGAGATTATATCTATTATTTGAGACGATGTATTCGAGATTATATCTATTATTCGAGATGATGTAATTTGAATACTAAATTGTTTTATATTTCTTTTGGATTAGTTAAATAAAAGCTATGGCGGACAATACCGGCAGAGAAGGAGAACAGGCCATGTTCGATATGATACGCCATCCTCACGGGCCAGATGATGATCAGAATGAAGAAGATTATGACGGCTCCGAATTTCTAAACAACACCGGAGAGGGTGATATGATATTCGATCGCGACGACCGAATTTATGAAGTCGTGAACTATGATTATGATGATGACGAAGAAAATGTTGATCTTGAAACAACAAAGACCGGCGAGGTATATATATTTATATAAGCAGGCATCTGGTGATCATCACATGTTTTAAATGACTTGAAGATATATTAACGAATCGATCTTTGTTCTTTCAGCCATCCGGATCGAGCAAATCTTCAGGCAAAAGGACGAAATGAGGCCCAAACAAAAAGTTGAAGGAGGGCGTAAAGTACAATATCGAGGCAATCAGACCTAATGGCGAACCATTAGCGCCTAAGAAGATTGCGGACAAGTTCGTTCGTCAGTGCGGAGTTCTTGTGAAGGACCAACTCCCGATCTCCCTTCAAGAATGGAGAGAGCCAGCAAAAGACAAAAGACAAAAAGACAAAGAGGACGCTGCTCCACATCCAGATGTTACTTTTGTCGACAAAAAACAAAAAGATCTGCTTTGGGATACTCTCATGGAACATTTCACCCTACCAGATCATTTCACAAAAGCAGATGTGCAGAAAGTCAAGGACGCTGCTCTTAGGAAGATGGCGGTTGCATTCAAGAACCACAAGAATCGTGAATGGGGCAAGTACGTCAAGGGAGGAAGGAAGACTCCAGTATTCGAGGGAACACTAGAGAACCAACGTGCTCATTGGGACGATTTCGTGAAATTCAAGGATTCGGAATTAGCTAAGGAACGGTCGAGAATAAATAAGAAGAATGCCAAAAAAGGATAAGTTCCATAAGCTGGGGCCAGGTGGCTATGCGGTGGCAATGCCTAAGTGGGATAAGTCTGAGAAAGAGATGGAGGATGCAGGTGTCACTCCGGTTACTAAGAGCTGCCCCCCCAGGGTCAGGACTTGGTTCTATGCGCATGGGGGGAAGTTGGACCCGAAGACAGGCAATGTTTCGACGAGGGCAAGACTGAAGGGAGCCGATGATGCGATACTTGTTGCAATAGAAGAGGCACGATCGGGGGTGTTCCAGCCCAACAGAGAGAACGACGAGCTTACGCGTGCCCTGGGAAATCCTGAACACCTGGGAAGAACACGAGGCAAGGGCGCTATTCCGTGGTATGAGGGGTTTTCAGACTGGAACACTGACTACAGAACCCGTGCGAGAAAGAAGATTGTGGAGAAGAAGAAGAGGAAGATGGAGGAGGAGCAGAGGAAGCGGGACTATGAACGCCTTCAAGGCCTAGAAGCAAGTCAAGCGGAATTGGCAGTCAAATTCCAGCGGCAGCAGGAGCAGATCGACTCACTTACCCAGCAAAGGGGGTCTCAGTAGCTGCAGCAGCTAGCGAATGATCCAGCATTGGATAGCACCGCCCCATCCATGCAGAGAAGCAGTGTGGGTTCCACCCCGGACGACGCAATGCTGGATAGATACCCCGTGGATGACATCACGGAGAACACTAACTGCGAGCTACACGTCAAAATGAAGAACATACCCATTAAGGTGGCGGACGCCGTTGATTTTACAAATCCCACCGAGGCAACCTTCCATTGCAACCCGATTCCAGCGGGCTATGCTCGTGTCTTGGTTGATGAGGTGGTGGACCCATATTCGGAGCTACAGCTTGACATTCCTGGAGGTGACGGCGAGCACTTTCTCGGAGAGGCCAAACATCGTATCATCCTATGAAAAAGGATTGCATCATCTTTCGAAGGCCACCGACACCGCGTCAGCCGACTCCTCGTCGAAGTCCGCCACCGAGTCAGCAGACTCCCGCTCCTGCAAGTCCACCAAGTCCGGCAAAGTGTTAGGCCACTCCTCCTCCAAGTCCGGCAAAGTGTCAGGCCACTCCTCCTCCTCCAAGTCCGCCACAGCGTCAGACGTCCACTCCTCCTCCAAGTCCGGCACAACCTCAGGCCACTCCTCCTCCAAGTCCGGCACAGCTTCAGGCCACTCCTCCTCGTCCAACTCAGCCCCGTCAGTCGTCTCCGCCGCCTCAGCAATCGCAGAAGAGACACCCCACAGCTATGGTGCGTAGCGGTACGAGTCGAGGTAGTACAGGAAGTATAGGCGGAGGCAAGCGATATAAATATGGTCCAAGCCTCACGCCTCTTCCGCAGAGGCCTTATGACAAGTCCGAGGAGGAAAACGCAGCCATATCGAAGGCCGAGGTGGAAGCCCATTTTGCACCGAAACCGCCACCGCCGCCAAGGGAGAAAGTGTCTGAGGAAACGATTGACCACTTCATTCGTATGGCTCAACCACCAGCTCCCAAGCCTGTTGACACAGACTATGAGCGCCACATCAGGAAGTTAAATCGAGCACGTCTACGTAAGGAGGCGAGCTCGGGATCGAGCAAACAACAAGCAGTTGTCAAAAAATACGGGAAAACCATTCCCCAGCTAGGAGAACAGGCGGCGCAATCGATCCCCTCGCTTGTTGTGCCAACAACACGTGATAGTACGCGCGCCCAATATTATTGTGGGCAAACAGTTTACGTTCCCGAGGTGGGCAATGTGGTAATAACCAAGGACCATATAATGCAGGCTGAAATTCTCAACATCATTGTTGGACAACTCCTCGAGATCGAGCCCATGCCTGTGCTTAGAGAGGATGAAATAAAACGGAAATATGTCCGGGGCCAACCTTTGGTCGAGCCAGACAAGGTCAAGAACCTCCCAACGAGAATGTATGGATTGCATCAATGGTACATGAACATTACCAAGATTTCAGATCGATTGTCCCTCATGGTGAATGTCAAGGAGGAGCATTACTTCCATGAGAAAGCTCTGTCCGTTGAGTATTCTGAACTGTTTCAGTTATACAATTAAGACGCACTCGACAAATCTATCGTCAGTTGCTATTGTCTGTAAGTGATTTCTTCTGTAATTTAAGTCTCAAGCTAGCTGTAGTGATCCTTTTGATCAATCATTACCTATAATTATCCTCACTATATTCTTTTCTGTGGTATTATGCAGGATGAAGATGTATGAAATGAGAAAAGGTGGACGCTTTGGCATTGGGTTCATTGACCCAAACACCGTTAATGAATACACATGGCTAATAAATCCACATCATCAAAAGGACGTAAAGGACAACATGCTAGAGTTCTTGAAGCGCCTCAAATACAATGAAGATATACTACTTCCTTACAACTTCCAGTGAGTCACACTGTCTTGTACTACAAATTCTCTGTTTTTGCCTACTAGCTAGCTACATGTTTTTGCTTACATATGCCCGCTTAATTAAGACATGCAAATGTGTGTGCATGCAGATTTTACTGAATCTTGTGTATCATTAAAGTTGAGGCCGGAACAGTTGAAATACTGGACTCACTACTCAAAGCAAATACTGACTATAACATCTTGTTTGGGATAGTCAACAGGTAAGTTCAATCATTATTAACTATATATCTCGGCCTATTTAGTTCGTCATTTCATGATATGAACTATTTAATAACCCATTTATTCATTTTCTTTGTCGGCGGGCAGGGCTTGGGCAAGGTTCATCAGCGTCACGGAAGGCGAATGGAAAAAAAAGCTTAAATGGTTTCGACCCAAGGTAAGTAATTAAGTAGTACTAGCTAGCTAGCTAGCTGCCATCTCTTTAATTATCATGCTTGATTAATTATTATCTGATCAAATTCTATTCTCGTAAAGGCCCTGAAGCAGGCGCAGGGGACTGATCTGTGTGCATTCTGCGTTTGCGAGAACATTCGCATGATGGCGTTCGAAAGGATCAGATCTCAAAGACAGGAATGGGTAGGATCGTCAGAGCACTATTCACAATTTTTACACCATTATCGATATCTAGTCACACAACTAATACACATGCATATTGATCTCCTTCTTAACAGTTCAAAAAGGTGCGGGAGAAGCTCCTAGAAACGGAGCGCGTAGAAGCACTTCAAGAGGAAATAGCGGGATTTTTGCTCGACCAGGTCATAAATCCGAAGGGAGAATACTATTACCCGCTACCGCCCCCATGAAAACCACTTCCAATTGTCATCGTGCTCCGAAGGCACCAATTAGGCTAATGCCACTGGCTCCGAAGGCAACATGCATATGTAGGAGAAATTGTATATAGCTATACATGTGTGTATGTGTGAATTAATTAATATGGTGGTTTGTGAGACATTGATGATATATATATGCATGATTGGTTCTACTAGAAATTATATATATATATATATATATATATATATATATATATATATATATATATATATATGCATAACGTGTACAATGTGTAGTATTGTAAAATACCAGCAAACGAAAAAGAATTAAAATGGAAACACAAAATTAAATAAAAAAGAAATCATAAAACTAAAAAAACCAAACCTTATAATTCCGGTTGGTCTTACCAACCGGTACTAAAGGGCTCCAGGCCCCCGGAGCTGGCTCGTGCCACGTGGTTGCCCTTTAGCACCGGTTCGTGCTGAACCGGTACTAAAGGAGGGGCCTTTAGTGCCCACACTTTAGTGCCGGTTATGGAACCGGCACTAAAGGGCCTTACGAACCGATGCTATTGCCCGGTTCTGCACTAGTGAGCACTGCTAGCTTAGTTGCCTTTCAGTCTCTCTACTCTTTACACGGGCAGACTATATGCTGTCCGTCGTGAGATGTAACTTTGTACCGCACTTCGGAGACCTTTTCGTTTCGTTTCAATGAAATGGAACAGGGGCCCAGCCCTTTTCTTCTAAAAAAAATAAATATAAGACATCTTACATTATGAGACGGAGGGAGTACAAATTTACAGACAACTTGTGGATAACGAGAAGCAGAGCAAGACCTATAGTGTAAAGAAAACTCGAGTTGTACCAAAACTCCAGGACTGAAAGTGAAAGCCAATGAGTCCCCTGCATAGAAAAGAGAAAGAGCGAACATTTGTATCGAGGCACTGGTTAACACGCTCCGTTTGCCCGTCTGTTTGTATGTATGCGGGCGGTATGCTGGGCTAAGCTTTGGCTGTGTTGCTGACAATTTTGAACGGCTCATGCAAAGATTGGTTTGTACAAGATTTTGGCCATTGAGCTCCCTCGCGGTTGCTACGCAGCGTCTCCTGCTCCAGCTGGTGTGCGGCTGCTGATTGCTCTGCTTCCAGTGAACGTGAGGCAGTATACTTTTAATATTTCAAGTCCTATTGGAAGACAATATAATGTCTTCAGGTTTGGCATATTTTTCAGTAAAAAAGAAGAGCAATTCCCAAATAGTTCAGTATTGGATGGTAGGCTTTCCAATTCGCTGCAATTAACAAAGCTTAAAGATACCATATTCTCAAAATACGAACAATCAAGTAACCAGCCTGGATATTTTGAAGATCTATAACCATCAATATAATTGTAAGATCCCCAAGTTGAGGCGGTGGCAGCAGAGCTTCTAGAATCCCCAAATGTAAACTATCCTCTACATTCATGTTATTATTGTAACTCCAGACAAGTTTCAAGCTGCCAAGATGACATTTCTGATGCAGCTTCGATTCTAAGGATTGATCCTTCTTTGTGACATTCTCAACATTTGTGATGCTTAAACTGCCACGAATCTTGTGCATGTCCCTCAATTGTCCCAATTCATATCCCTTTTTCTTTGGCACAGAAAATTCCCGAAAATTTTGAAGCAAAGTTAGATTGCCAATGTTAGGAATTTGAGGCAGTGCTTTGTATGACAGGCATGTCCTACCATCATGCAGTTCAATATGTCTCAACCGCCTTAAATTGCAGAGATTATCTGGCAAACTCTCAACTTTGTCATTTAACAGAAGTAACCGAAAAAATGAGTTTATAGAAAAACGACTAATAGGCATTTTTCTATAAACCAGTTATCTGGGTACAGTATTATTTTTTTAGTGTAATCTGGATACAGTCATACAGTAGCACCGAACCTTCTGGTGCCTCGCACGGCGTATTCGGATGGAGCTCATCGGCGGCCAACCTTTGGGTGCATCTCCACTGATTACTGCTCGCCATCTCCGCCATCACTTTTACCTTCTACTTCTGCACTCATCCGTCCTGCGAGGCGATCGCGGACAATGGGGATGTCGCTGGCATCGACAAGATAACGCTAGGCTAGTACTCGGCGCCAACAGACTACAGGAAGAGATGAACGAAGTTGACGTCCTCGCCGGCTCGTCGTGGGGAGCTCCGTCGGCAGACAAAGCCGCCATGGCCGGCCATGTGTTGGCCCGAACAACAAGCAGCTAGCTCTCACTTGTACTCCAACAGAGGAAGCCTAGCTAACCAGCGGCTGCACACAAGCTGCTCTCACTCTCCCTTGCACTCACGAACAGCTGAACTCACACACACACTGGAGTACTAGCTGAGGAAGTTGAGCACACACACGTAGTACAATACTTGAGGCTGGATGGATTCGAAGTGAAATAGCCTGGCTTACAACGATGGGCATCGGCCCTATATATGGGCTTTGCTACATCTACGTAAAAGGCAAATGTAATCTTACGTGAAAGCTGGCCTGGCAAGACACGATTGGATGAAAAACGACCCGGGCCCCACACCGCGAAATCAGGGGGGGCGAGAGAGAATTTGAGTAAAGAAGGTTACGTAAGGTTAAGTAGATCATTACGTAGATGTAGGATTATTGCCCTATATATAGTGTAATGAACCGACTATACTACGCATAGGCTGACGTCAAACAAGTGAATTGCGTCACTGCTGACCTCTTACTACTTAGCTACTAAGGCACGCCTGCTGCTCTTGCAAGTAAAATTTTTTTTACTTGCTGCCGTGCCGACATGCAGCCATGCATGCATCTGAGACGTAAATGTTGCTGCTGCCGTTGTGTGAACCGGAAGACCAAGTTTGACTCAACATTCTCCCCCTCAAACTTGTCGAAGGAGCTTGGTGTCGATGATCCCGACCTTGTCGCACAGCTCTTGAAACCGGACACGACCAAGTGACTTGGTCAGGATGTCCGCCTTCTGCTCACCAGTCCTGATGAACTCCACGATCATCGTGCCTTTCTCGACGCAGTCACGTATGAAGTGATAGCGGAGATCGATGTGCTTGCTGCGGTCGTGAAGCACTGGATTCTTGCAGAGGGAAATCGCCGACTTGTTGTCGACGAAAATGAGCGCAGGGGCGGTGTCCTGATTCAGCATCTCACCGAGAAGGCGAGCAAGCCAAATGCCTTGACAGGCCGCTGTAGCTGCCGCGATGAACTCCGCCTCGCACGAAGATACGGCGACAACCTTCTGCCTCACCGATTGCCAGCTGACGGGACTATTCCCGAGAAGGAATAGTATGCCTGATGTGCTCTTCCGAGAGTCCACATCACCAGCGTGGTCAGAGTCGCTGTACCCGACCAAGCTCTCGCCGTCGCCACGACGGTACACGCATCCATGCGTGAGCGTACCCGCGATGTACCAGAGCAGGTGCTTGACGGCAGCGAGGTGATCGCTTGCCGGAGCTTCCATGAACCTACTCAGGTACCCGACAACAAACGTGATGTCCGGTCGAGTGTGCACGAGGTACCTGAGACTCCCGATGATGCTACGGTAGAGTGTAGCATCTACCGTCTTCTCGGAGCTCTCCTTGCTGAGTTTCAGCCGTGCCTCCATTGGAGCGTGCACGGCATGGCAGTCCTTCATGCCTGCTCGCTCAAGCATCTTGGTAGCGTAGGCCGTCTGCGTGATCGTGATGCGACCACCCTCCTGGTTCACCTCCAGCCCAAGGTAGTACCGGAGCAGCCCGAGGTCGCTCATACTGAAGAGACGATGCATCTCTCCCTTGGAGCGTTGAACCTCTTCAGGCTCTGCCCCGGCGATGACCAGGTCGTCAACGTAGATGCCGACGATGAGCAGCGTGTTCGCGGTGCCACGCGAGTACACACCATGCTCAGAAGCGCTGCGTGAGAACCCAAGGGATGCGAGGCTTGCATCGAGCTTGGCATTCCACGCCCTTGGGGCTTGCCGGAGACCATACAGGGCCTTGTGTAGTCGATACACGCCCTGCTCGTAGCCCTTGGCAACGAACCCGGGTGGCTGGGAGACGTACACCTCCTCGTTAAGGTCGCCATTGAGAAACGCCGACTTGACATTCATGTGGTGTACTTCCCACCCGCGGTGAGCGGCCACGGCAAGGATGAGCCGCACCGACTCCAGCCTTGCCACCGGAGCGAAGACTTCCTCAAAGTCCACTCCCTCACGCTGCACGTAGCCCTTTGCGACGAGGCGCGCCTTGTGCTTGACAATGGCACCGTGCTCATCCGTCTTCACCTTGAACACCCACTTGAGCCCGATGGCTCGGTGCCCAGCAGGCAGCGTGGTGAGTGTCCAAGTGGCATTGTCGTTGATCGACGCCAGCTCGTCCAGCATCGCGTGGCGCCAGCAATCCTCTTGCTCGGCCTCCGTGAACGTGGTCAGCTCCTCGCCGGCCATCAGATGCAAGACCTCGTCGTCATCAGTGTCCTCATCCTCGGGCTGTCGCGGTGTTGCCACAGCCTCGCCGAGGAGATCCCCCATGCGCCGAAACCTGTGGGGGGCGCCAACGCTGTCGTCGGTGTCGAACAGCTCCGACCTCGCCGTTGGCGGGGTTGCGAACTGCCTCCCGGGACCCACGTTGCTTGACGTCGTGGTGTCTGGCGGCACCGTACCCGGGGACGGTGTTCTCGGGGTTGCTATTCCCGGATCCACACCTCCCGAGCTTCCCGGGGTGGCACTTCCCGGGGTCTTGCTTCCCGGGGTTGTAGAGTACATCGGGTACTCCACAGTGAAGGAGCTGCTTGCCGGGGCCTCCCCCGACACCTCCCAAGTCCATCGCGCGTCTTCGTCGAAGATGACATCGCGCGAGACAGGCACACGCTTTGAGACGGGGTCGTACATCTTGTACGCCTTAGAGCCCGTCTCATAGCCCATGAACACCATCGGGGTGCTCCTGTCATCGAGCTTCTTCAGCTGTGGGCGCGCCGTCTTGACATGCCCGACGCAGCCAAAGGTGCGGAGGAAGCGTACATCGGGCTTCCTTCCGTACCACGCCTCATAAGGCGTCTTTCCATCGATGCTCCTTGTGAAGGAGCGGTTGAGGATGAAGACGGCCGTGAGCACGGCCTCCCCCCAATACGTGCTCGGCACCTGCTTTGCCTTGAGCATGCAGCGTGCCATCCCAAGCACCGTATGGTTCCTCCGCTCGACGACGCCGTTCTGCTGCGGCGAGTAAGGGGCTGTGAGGTGACGTTGCACCCCTTTCTCGTCGCAGTGCTTGTAGAACGTGGCCAACGTGAACTCGCCGCCACGGTCCGTGCGCAGCACACGCAACTTGTGGCCGCACTCGACCTCTGCTGCCGCTTGCTGCTTGACAATGGCTTGCTCCGCCTCATCCTTGGAGGCGAGGAGCAGCACCCACATGAACCTGCTATAGTCGTCAACGAGCAGCAGGATGTAGCGACGCCCTCCTGGCGTTGCCGGGGTGATTGGGCCGCAGAGGTCCCTATGAACCAGCTCCAGGGGTTTCTGCGCCCAATAGCGTGCCTTCTCGGGAAACGGCAGACGCCGCTGCTTCCCCGCAAGACATGCATCACACAGCTCGTCGGCGTGCTCGATGTGAGGTAGCCCACGAACGAGGTTGCCTCGCGCCATCTTTCGCAACCCGTCGAAGTGCTGGTGTCCTAGCCGGGCATGCCAACGCCACGCGTCGGAGACATGGCCCACGGCAAGGCACACAGGATGCACGGGTTGAAAGAAGAATTTGTAGAGGCGGTTCGGCGAGCGGGTAACCTCGATGAGCAGCCTCTTCTACTGGTCGTGCACGGTGAGAACACCGCGCCGGATGCCGATGTCGAACCAGCCCTCGTCGAGTTGTCCGACACTCACGACGCTGCTCGTGAGCGCCGGGATGAAGTAGACGTCCGTGAACGCCCTGTGATCACCCCCTTTGTCGGCGAAGACGACGGTCCCGCGCCCGTGGATCTCCACCACGGATCCGTCCGCGAACCGCACCTTCCTGGTGATTGAGCGGTCTAGCTCCGCGAACGCGTCGATGGAACCAGTCATGTGGTTCGTGGCGCCGGTGTCGAGGAACCAACCCTCACTTTGCTTGCCGCCTGCAAGCGTGGGTGTGGTCAAGGCTCTCTCCTCGTTGAGGAAGACGTAGCCGCACGCACATGCCGTTGTCAGGGAGCCATCTCCCGACAACACGGTGGACCCCGAACACTTTGTTGTCGGGGTGTGGCTGACTTGAGTCTCCGTGCGCTCCTGCACGGAGTCGATGGTCGCCAGCATCATGGTCGGAGCATGGTCCGCCATATGCGTCGTTGCCGCGCCAACTTGCGCGATCTTGTCGGGTCCCGAGGTTGTCGGGGACGCCGTCGCTGGGGTGTGGCTCCCCCACACCCGAGCCTTCATCGCCTCCCAGTCGACAGGCCCCGAGAACGTCGTTGTCAAGATGTGGCCTGTCACTGGAGTGATGTTCCCGTGGACGGGCTCCGTGCCTCCTCCACGGAATGGGTGGATGTCGGGGCCGTGGTCGTGGGAGACGCTGAGCTCTCCTGCATGGGCTCGACTCTTGCCAGCATCATTGCCGGCCCACCATCCACGTCAGCCTGGACGAGGTTTGCCGTTGCCGCGGCTGCCTCGTCGGCTTTCCTCCTGTGGAAATCCCGGATCTAGTGACCCGGCATGTTGCAGTAGCGGCACTTGCCACCGTTGCCAGCGCCTCGCCCTGCCTGGCTTGGCCTGCGACCGCGGTTGCCGCCACCGCTTTGGGCGCGGCCTCCGCCTCTGCCGCGACCTCTGCTTCCCGTGGGGGTGCCTCCCCCACTGCCGGAAGAGCCGTCGCGGCCGCGCTGCTGAAGCTGCGCGTCCCACTGCTCCCTGGTGAGCAGTAGTTCGCCGCCAGCACGGTTGTTGGCGTCTTCACCGCGCTCCTTGACGACCTTCAGCCGCCCTACCAGCTCCTCGATCGTCATGGTGGAGAGATCCACCAAGCTCTCGATGGACCAGGCCAGTTGCTTGTACTGTCTGGGGACGACGCGGAGAAACTTGAGAATCACCATCTTGTTGTCGATGGGATCTCCGAGCGTTGCGAGCTCGTTGACGAGACCTTGCAGCCGCAAGGCGAAGTCGTCGACTTGTTCGCCGGCCTTGAACCGGATCTCCTCGTACTGGAGGCGCAAGGTCTGGGCCTTCAACTCCCGTACGCGCTCCACGCCGATGCGCAGAGTCTTGATGGTCTCCCATGCTTCCTTGGCCGTCTTCTTGGCGCCAAGGGTGAGCACCATCTCCTCTGGGACGGAGCGCAAGATCGCCTCCATCGCCAGCCGGTCCTCCTCGTACTCGACATCGCCGGTTTCCACGGCTTTCCACATATGCCGCGCCTCCATGATGACTTTCATCATGACGGACCAACTGGGGTAGTTGGTCCGCGTGAGGAGAGGGAAGGAGGTACTGGACATGCCCACGTCTCGCACGGAGCGTGGCGCACCCAGCTCACCTCCCGGCCTGCCTCGCAGCGCGAGTGCGTCCGCCGCACGGGTGTCCTCAGCCGAGCTCTGCTCGGCGGTCTTGGAACCGTCGTCGGCGATGCCTCCTTTCAGCATATGTTTCGGCATAACCTGAGGCTCTGATGCCAATTGTTGGCCCGAACAACAAGCAGCTAGCTCTCACTTGTACTCCAACAGAGGAAGCCTAGCTAACCAGCGGCTGCACACAAGCTGCTCTCACTCTCCCTTGCACTCACGAACAGCTGAACTCACACACACACTGGAGTACTAGCTGAGGAAGTTGAGCACACACACGTAGTACAATACTTGAGGCTGGATGGATTCGAAGTGAAATAGCCTGGCTTACAACGATGGGCATCGGCCCTATATATGGGCTTTGCTACATCTACGTAAAAGGCAAATGTAATCTTACGTGAAAGCTGGCCTGGCAAGACACGATTGGATGAAAAACGACCCGGGCCCCACACCGCGAAATCAGGGGGGGCGAGAGAGAATTTGAGTAAAGAAGGTTACGTAAGGTTAAGTAGATCATTACGTAGATGTAGGATTATTGCCCTATATATAGTGTAATGAACCGACTATACTACGCATAGGCTGACGTCAAACAAGTGAATTGCGTCACTGCTGACCTCTTACTACTTAGCTACTAAGGCACGCCTGCTGCTCTTGCAAGTAAAATTTTTTTTACTTGCTGCCGTGCCGACATGCAGCCATGCATGCATCTGAGACGTAAATGCTGCTGCTGCCGTTGTGTGAACCGGAAGACCAAGTTTGACTCAACACCATGCCTCGCCCAACTCGATCGCTATTTCGCTACTTGGTCGCTGCTTCTCTCGACATGCCGATGCTTGACAGTACCATAGGCAGCTTGGCACCCAGCGCCTATGTCCACATCGAAGCCATGCATGCATTGTTGTGCTCGTGTATGTGTACAATATCATAGGATAGCACTCGAGCTCGTTCATGCGCGTCATTGCATCAAAGAAGACGCAAGGGCGAGAAGCGAGGCGACTGTGGAATCGTGTTTCCCCCCTATTTTTTCTTCCAAAAAAACATGGAATTTATACATGACGCATCTTTACCTGGAGGTGAAGGCTGTTTTGGGGATATCTTCCGTTCGTACCTTCAATTGATGGTATCCTGATCTTAAGTCAATCTTTGAGAATACCTTGGCCTGAGCAAGTTGATCAAAGAAATCATTTATCCTTGGCATCGGGTATTTGTTTTTGACTGTGACCATGTTAAGTGCTCGATAGTCGATACACAATCTCAGCGTTCCATCCTTCTTCTTGGCAAATAAAATTGGTGATCCCCAAGGTGAGGAGCTGGCCCGAATGTACCCCTTATCCAGTAATTCCTTTATCTGCTTCTTCAATTCGATCAACTCGGATGGTGCCATTCTGTATGGTTTCTTGTATATGGGGGTGGTTCCTGGTGCTAGCTCAATGCGGAATTCTATTTCTCGATCTGGTGGCATGCCTGGCAGCTCTTCAGGGAATACATCTGGAAATTCACACACTACTGGAACCTTGTTTAGCTCAGAAATGTCCACCTTATTTAATCTCGGTTGCCGGGGTCTTTTTCCTTCCTTGGCTGATACTCTTATTGTCTTCCCTTGGTGGTGTGTGAGAATCACGGTCCTGTTGAAACAGTCTATAAAACCTTTATTGGTGGTTAGCCAATCCATCCCTAGGATGACATCCAGTCCTTTATTTTCCAATACAATAAGATTTGCGTAAAACTCCAATCCTTCAAACTCAATGACCACATTCTGACAGTAATTCTGAGAAACTTGCTGAATCCCGGGGGACTTGATTATTATGGATTTCTCCAAAGGAAGCATCGAAAAATTATTTTGCAAAGCAAAACTTTTCGAGATGAAAGAGTGAGAAGCTCCAGAATCAAACAAAACCATTGCAGGTATTGTGTTGACAGGAAACGTACCGAGTACGATATCTGAAGCATTTTGTGCCTCCTCTTTGGTTACGTGGTTCAGATGACCCTTCCTGTGGTTATTGTTGGGATTGAAATTGTTTCGTTTGGGCGCTGAATTATTGTTGTCGTTGTTCGGCTTTGGGGTTGAATTCCTTGGCTTGGGGCACTGTTTGGCATAGTGCCCTTCTTCTCCACAAGCGTAACAAGTAACGCCGGGGCGATAGGTGAATTCCTTGTCCCTTGCATGAAAATTCTTGATTGGGCGTGAGACATTGGATGAGAATTTGGGTGTCCCACCCTTTTTAAAATCTATCTTTCTTCGGTGATTGCGAGTGTGGTTAGTCTGGTCCCTTTTTCGCTTGCGGATATCTTCCAGACTGCGTCTCTCATTTTCCAGAGTAATGGCCTTGTCCACCAGCGTTTTAAAATCAGGAAAAGTGTGCACGACCAGTTGGCATTTAAGTGCGGGCGCCAGACCGTCAAGGAATTTCTCCATCTTCTTGATTTCAGTCATACGCTCCTCATTGGCGTAGCGGGATAATAGGGTAAATTGACTGTTGTAATCTGACACTGTCATGTTCCTTTGTTTGAGGTCATCAAATTCTTTCTTCTTGATTTTCATAATACTCTTAGGAATATGTGCACCACGGAAACCTTCCTTGAAATCATCCCAGGTTATGTCATTTTCGTTGGGATGCATGTGCAGAAAATTCTCCCACCACGATGCGGCTGCTCCTGTGAGATAGTGTGGAGCATATAGTACTTTCTCGAGATCTGAACACTTTGCAATAATTAATTTCCTCTCCATATCTCGAAGCCAGTCCTCGGCTTCAAGAGGCTTGTCAGTGTGAGAAAATGTTTGAGGACGTGTCTTCTGTAGCTCAGATAACTTGGAATGTTGCTGACACTGTCCATGGTGATTTCCCATGTTGATGACTTGGTTCATTATTTCACGATGTTGTTGCTGACTCTGTTCATAAAGGCGGCACATTTGTGAAAGTGCCGATTCATTTCCCGGTTGGCTTGACTGTCCCTGAGTGAACTCGTTGCTGGGTTGTGCATTCATAATTTTCCTCTGATGGAATTGGCATGGAGCGAGTCCAAGGACGAGACATTTTTCACTCTGGGGATATATTTTGTAAAACCCATAAGAAAAGCGGCAAGAGTCGCAAAAACAAATCCATAAAATGCATAAAGCTGGCAAATAGAATTAAATAACTCAGTTTACTCAAGAAAAATAAAACGACTTGCGCACGGAGAAGGACTGCTCATTACACATCTTACACGCGGGCGGTAATTATACAGTACATCACTCAGGATATGCGTACCTAATCCTGACATGTTATTAAGGCTAGTGCACTTCTCCAGATCCTACATGATGCGAAAACAGGCTACTTCTCCCAGCCTATGCACATATCTTACAAAGCGGTACAACACACGGCAGCTAAGCGTACTCAGGCAGAAATGTTGACGACCTCCCTTGCCTTGCCGAGGGAGAGGCGTAGCGAGGTTGGGGACTCGAACTCCTCCTCGCTAATGGGCTCCATACGTGTAGTGTTGCGCAGAGTGGGCGGAGCAACACGTACAGGAGTGGGCGCGAAGGTTGGTGTAGTGCACGCTGGAGTGGGTGCAATGACTTGGTTAAATTCTTCGGTAGAAGGCAAGGCGATGAGTAGGCGTAAAAGATGCTGATGACGAGACAAAAGTCGGTGGCGGAGCGATGGGTAGGAGCTCCCTCCTGTTGGCAGCACATCCATGGACTGAGTCCATGCGGGTAGCTACGAAGTCGTCCACCAGGTTGTCGAAGGCTGCCTCCAGGGCCCGGAGATACTCAATGAGCATCTCAAAAGCCTCGTCTCGTTCTCCTCTGGGGCAGGAGTATGCGTAGTGACAGGTGTAAGGCACATGGCACGGAAGATAACGGTAACGACGAGTCTTCATCACGGGAAGGACATCCCTGAGATGAGCTATCGCCTCGCAGGCTGCCATCTGCATAGCATGCCTCTCCGTAGGCATGGCTCTTACCACGAACCGGAAGCGGCGTAACTCACCACGCCTTCCCCTGAACTGCACCGCGGCCCGGTGCATGGTCAGACTGTCGTTGACTCGGTGCTGGTAGAGTGTGAAGACTGGGCGCACGGATGGCCCCATCGCGACCTGAACGATGGAAGAAAGAAGCTTGACGAACCCATCGGGTACGTTGGCGAAGGTCTGAGACTCGCAGCTGACGTCGGCCATCTACAAAAGTAGGTAAAATTCTGCAGGGTCAGATCATAAATTTATGCTGACTGACAGAAAATGACTACCATTGCAAAAATATAAATTAGCTCTATCAGGCTAATAACCAATTAGCGATCGCACCTAGTGGCTTCCTACAGTCAGCCTGGCTCTGGTACCAAGCTTGTCACGACCGGTTTTCCAATAAAAATATTTATTGAAAAGCCAATCTTTTAAGTCCAGTATGAGAGAAATCCTCCACACTGGCAGACAAATTCTTGATACAATAAGCCAGTAGCATAAAATATATTACAGGGTCGAACTACGGTTGCTCAACCAAATTATTACAAGCACGCCAATAATCATACATAATGGCGGACAGAACACAGTGGTGTGGAGACATACTACTGACTCAAGGATAGGCTGGTGGTGGAAAAACACAGCGGGAAGAGAATTACAAGACTCTACGTCTGTCATCTCATCGAGCGTCGAGGAGAGGCTCGATGAATTTATTTGGTAGCGGAAGCGGATATAAAACAGTGGCCAAATCCAGGGTCGCACAAGACTGACTGGGACTCCTCTAAGTGTCGGGCTCGCTATCGAACTCTTCATCCATGAGATCGCCTTCGTCAGCATCTGGCCAAATCAACAAGCCAGTGAGTACTTTGAAAGTACTCGCAAGACAGTTCGGACGTAAGATATAACAAATGCATGCATGGATGCAACATGATTAATTCCTTAATGCACAATAAATAAAACTGGCATAACGGGTAAGTAAAAAGGGAAAAACGGCGGTAGTCCGCCTGAAATTCCACAGAACATAAATAAGGACCGATCGGGTGTCTGAAGCGACGCCTCGAAAGGTGAACAAATAAAAATAAGGAAAATGATGCCACAGTCGGGCATCTTAGCGACACCACATAAAGGGCTTTTAAAAGAAATGCCACGGTCGGACGTCTGAGCGATATCGCAGAAAGGGCTTTAAAAGAAATGCCACAGTCGGACGTCTGAGCGACATCACATAAAGGGCTTTAAAAGAAATGCCACAGTCGGACGTCTGAGCGACATCGCAGAAAGGGCTTTAAAAAGAAATGCCACAGTCGAACGTCTGAGCGACATCACATAAAGGGCTTTAAAAGAAATGCCACAGTCGGACGTTTGAGCGACATCACATAAAGGGCTTTTATTCACAAGTAAATAATACTCATAATAAACATTCAATTCATGAAAACAAACGGGTTAGTCCATCCACAGGAGTGATCATTTAACCGGACTTAGCACTCATGCGATTCACCGGAGTCTCTGTCATCAAAGCTGACAATTGATTAGGATAAGAAGGAACGAAACTTGACATGGAAGAGATGATTTGGAGGAATAAATGACTCTGCAGAGTTTGTACAAAATTTTTCCCACAGTCAACGGATTTCCGTAGTCACGAAGGACTAGTTCCATTTACGGTATTTCAGAAGAAAACACAGCTAACCGGTACACACCCATCCTACCTCTCGATGCTAGGAATCACCCTAGTCATCGTCCAAGAAAAACTTTTGAGACGGGGAGATCACAGTCTCGAATAGCATGGGATCAAATTTATATACGCGCGCTCTAAGGGGTGCCCCCCTCTCGGTCCCAACCGGAAACACCCATGCCCCCTGACCGGATGACTGGCTTTAATCCAGGGCCATGGAACCATCATCACGGCCTCTCCTCTTTGGTGTGTACCATGAAAGCGGTTTGGAACTTACTAAACCATATTCCTTGCGGAAAACATGTGGTAGTACAAGGAAGGAAATGATAGGTACTGGACCGATATGGTTTGACACTGAAGTCACATAGTCTGGCGTAAGACTGGCATGCTACAACACTGCCGTCGTACCCATCCTCATGCCAACACATGGCCATTCATATTCACATTCATCCACGTATGGATCATCGAACTCACTTACCTCATTATCACATAAGATAACGTTCATCGGTATACTCACCGGCATGCCATGAAACTAACTAAATGCAAAACATGCCAAGACACTCATCATATCAAAAGTTCAAACATGCTTGCCTGGTTCAGAGTAGTCGGAGCCTAGCTCGGTGAAGTTCGCGGCTCCGTCACCTCCTTCGGTATCTACGTTTAAAGAATATATATGCGCTAACGTAAATACCAAGGAGAGCACAGAAGGTAAACCAAATATTTTTCAAATAAATCTGATAAAAAACTAGACAAAATTTTAAAGAGAACAGAAAAAGAATCAGTCAAAAATACTTTTCTGATTAAAAGTTATAAGGGTTTTTGTCTAGGGACTTATCTGTAATGAAACAGAAGATTTCCAGGGGCTAGTTTATAAAAGCAGAAAACGCTTCGGTAGCGATTACGCCAGCCCGAAGAGAAAACGTATTTGGCAGAAGGCGTTTTCAGATAACGCTTCGTTTAGAAAGGACAGAGAGGCTGACAGCGGGTCCCACTTGTCATGTTTAAATTTTCAAATGGGAGGGACGAGGCTCGTCGGCGCCCGAGAGCTGCTGTGGTCGCCGGCGGCGATCCACGGCGAGGCATGGGGATCAGAGGTTACCAATGTTCTCACCGTGTCCTTCCGCAACGGTGGGTGGTGGTGTTGGTCGCCGGTGAGCAGCACGTCGACGGCTGTCTCAACTCCGGCGGACGGTGGTTCGGGCGTGGATGGAGCTCGTCGGAGAGGGCTGCAAAGATTAAATTGAGGTGGGGGTTAGACTACTGGGTGCAAGAGAGGGCTACGGATGAGGTTTGGGCGCCGGAGGTGGCCTCACCGAAGTGAATCGAGCTGGAGGCCGAGGCGGGGCGAGGCGGCCAGAGCTGGGGGAGGAGACCTCCTCGAGGTCCCCCTAGTGGCCTGGCGGGGTGTTGGTGAGTAGTGGAGGTGCTGCGTGCACGAGAGTGAGCTCGGGACCCCTTTATATAGGCGGTCCGAGGCGGTTGCCGTGAACGAGGATCACCGACGAGCGATTACGGTGGCGCAGTGCTCGGTCGGGGTGGTTAGGGGGTCGAGCATCATCACGGAGGTCCAACGGGTCCGTTTTGGTGTTGAACTGGCCGGGGTTTGGGTGTTAAGGGCGAGCTCGACGGAACGGTGATGGTGCGGGCCCGTCGGCGGCGGAGAGCGCGTTCCGTGCTTGCCGGCCACGGTGGCTGTGCTGCGGGCGTGCGCTGGCGTGCATGAGGCCACGCGGAGAGCCAGGGAGCGATGGGCGGCGCGGAACGGCGTTCTGCCGTGGTGTGCCTCCTGTCGGCCGCCACGGGAGGTCCCGACGCCGCAGAAGACGCCGGGGAGGGCGAGCCAGCGCGCTACCGACGCCAGGAAGGCTCCACGCACGCGTGTGCAGCTTCGGACAAGAGGAAGAGGCGGCGAGGAACGTGCCAAGGGCACTGTGGCCGTGTGACTGAAACTGACGGACTGAAGATTACACTGAAAACTGAATTTTCTGAACTATGAACAGTAACAGTGCCCACCAGGTGTTCGACCGAATGAAATTGGCCTCTGGTGATTTTTCCTTGAGCTGATTTTTGGTGGAGTGGCTTCTCCTTGCTCAAATAGGCTGCCTGAATTTTGGTGGAATTTTTGGAGGAGTGTAGATATGAATTTCACCAAATTTGGCAAATCTGGTCCAAACTTGCAGAGACTGAATTTTGAAAAATTTGAAAAGAGGAGGAGTGGATCAAGATGGTTCTGGGTTGTGGGTTCAAAGGACAATCCAGGAGAATTTGTTTGAGGTCAAAACTCAAATGCAATAGGGCACTTGCTTTGAAAATCTCTCAGGCTCCAAATAATTTTCAGAATAGAATTGAGGGAAAAATAATTGGAATAAAAATCCAAAACCAGTTTGGATTAGTTGGGACAGAGAATTTAGGTTGATCACAAGTTGCAGGGGAGGTTTTGGAGGGGTTTTACCACATGGGCAAGAATGCCAAGTCATGGTGGTTCTAAGATATGAAAATCCCAAATTTCATGGAGTTTCTTTTTAAAAGAAAAAGATTAAACTCCCAAAAATAATTTTGAGAGAGAACCAACAGAGAAGAAGTTTCAAAAGGTCAAACACCAAAGTTTGAAGCCAGAATAAAAACCTTGCCAAAGAAAAGAAAGTTTCTTAAGACGAAGGTTTTCTGGAAAATTTTAAATGGCCTCTTTTCAAAAACCACAAAGTTTTTGCTGAAAACCAAAGTAAAAATTTTTGGAGTGTCACAACGGGCGAGAAGACGAAGAATCTCCAGGACATGATCACGACGGTGATGCTGTACACAGTCATCATGTAGAAGATGTCGTACATGATGATGAGGAAGATCAAGACGAAGGGAATGATCATGAAGATGAAGATGCCGGAGCAGACGACGATGGAGGCTGGGTGCAGGACCCTCATATTCAAGAGCTGCTTCTCAAGCGGACGGATAACGCAAGAGCTGCCGCCCGAGAGAAAGCCAAGCTGGATCAACTGGAGATAGACGCGGTTACTCCACTGTATGAAGGATGCAGGCCCGAGGATACCCGCCTGAAAGTAATGCTCATGGCTCTGGAGATGAAGGTAAAACACAAAATGACCGACGCATGCTTCGACGAGAACATGTCATTCTGGCACGAACGTCTTCCCAAGGGGAACAAGTGCCCGACCAGTTTTGAGGAGGCGAAGAAAATCGTGTGTCCTCTGGATTTACCGCACGTGAAATACCATGTGTGCATGAACAATTGCATCATTTATCGGGACGAGCACGCGGAGTCTACCATATGTCCGGTGTGCGGCGTCACTCGATACAAGAAGAGAAAGAAAGCTCCTCGAAAATCGGTGTGGTACTTTCCGATCACTCCTCGTCTGCAGCGGTATTTCGCGGACCCTAAGGTAGCAAAGCTCCTGCGTTGGCACGCGGATAGGGAGGAGAAGATGCGAGAAGATGACGCAAATGATCTGGAGATAGATAAAAAAGACAAGATGCTGAGTCACCCTAAGGATGCGAGCCAGTGGCAAGCGTTGAACTTCGAATACCCAGAATTTGGGAACGATCCAAGGAACATCATGCTGGGCGCGAGCACCGATGGAGTCAATCCGTTTGGCAGCCAGAGAAGCACACATAGCACCTGGCCTGTGTTTGTGTGGATGTACAACCTTCCCCCCTGGTTGTGCATGAAGAGGAAGTACATTCACATGAGTATGCTAATTGAAGGGCCGAAACAACCAGGGAACGACATCAATCTGTATCTGGGGCTGCTGAAAGAGGAGCTTGACACGCTGTGGAAAATGCCAGCCAATACGTGGGACGCCGCAGAGAAAGAATATTTCCCTATGAGAGCCGCACTGCTCACGACGGTGCACGACTATCTCGGTTACGGATATCTCGCGGGGCAGGTAGTCCACGGATTTTCT
>NC_041386.1:740312452-740322905 GCF_002162155.2 Triticum dicoccoides | reverse complement strand
CCCCCGCTCCGTCGCCCCCCGACGCCCAGCCGCTGCCGGAGCTTCAACGCCAGCGTCTTCCTCAGTCCGGGCACGGGGGGCAGGACGACGACCGCGGCCGCCGGCCTTCCCACGGCCAACTGAGGCATCCCTTCGACGACGCCGCCGCCGCCGACCCCGACCCCAACCCTGACCCTGACCCCTCCGGCGACCGGCCGCGCCTGCCCAGGTACCTCTCCTCCTTCCTCCTTCCTCCCTCTCCATCCTTCCTCCCTCCCCAACCTATGCATGGTGATTCCTCCCTTCTCCTCCACCCCCTCACCTGCAAACCCTAGGGGCCATGGCGGCAGGCTTCTTGCTCCCTTGTAAGAACATCCTCTCTGTTGGCCTACATGTATTTCAGAGAACAAATTCGTAGTTCATTTCATTCTGTTGGCCTGCATTAGGTAAGCATCAAGTGGATTTAACTATTTTAGATAGTTTCAGTTAACTGTTTTGCGTTTCCTGAAGAGGTTCACCTATAGTTTCAAAAATTCAGTCACTGTATATATGCAATAATTTACAAAGAGCAAGTGATGTAGAGCAAAAATTCAGCAAATGATGTATAGTTTCAAAAATTCAGTGAAACTGAACCTACCCTATTGCTTCATGTAGCAAAGGCGGCAATGCAAGCAAGATCATGCTTGGCTTAGCCAAATTCATGTTACTGAATTTTTTTCAACATGATAAAATTGTCATGCTACTAAATGTTATAGAAATGCAAGGGAACACAGAAATACTAGGGCACACAACATTTAGAGTACTCTGAAATTCAGTTCTGAAATTTTTTGTTAGATAGTGGCTACACTAATCTAGAGTAGTATCCCAATCTGATGGAGTACTTGATTTGGGGGACTGAACTTATGCTTATGTATGCCATCAGAAGCAGTTCAAAATCATTATTCTCTCTTTTCCTTGCAGGTTTGGGCAACTTCAGTCGGTTGATCTTGAATCCATTGAGCCTTCACTTAGAGCTGGTACTCATCCATGTAACTCTTCACATTTCCATGTAGGATGGTTGCCTATCACTTACTAGCGTGCTAGTGCCCCTTAGTCCAAAGACTAATAGCTATGACAAAGTATAATTCCTTGTAGTGTTTAAGTATAACAAAATTCAGAGAAATGCATGCAGAAGCTAGATCAGTACCAGCTAGCTAGCTAGCTAGTAGTAGTACTACTGCTACTGTTTTTGGTAGTACTACTGCTAGTAGTAGTACTACTGCTACTGTTCTTATGTGTGCTGTCAACAGATTGGTGTACAGTCGTCCTTCGAACCCAACTTTTTCACCAGGTGGAACCAATGTGATTAACTTTAGGATCATTCTGTATGCATTTTCGCTGTTAAGAAGGCGCGCCCACAAAGCCATCTTCCACGTGCTTGACCATCCAGGTCCATCTTCCCCTAGTGAGAAACAACGATGTATTAACTTTCGATTTGAGGAGAAATGTCCCTTTACTAGTAGGTGAGATAAACCAGTACTAGGAAAATATTTCTTGTTGCACCCTTTCTTGGCAAAACACATACAGCTACAAGTTTGTGTCTTATGTTTTCACTTGATAAGCGATGCTCCTAAGGCACATCCCGATAGTAAACCATTAATTCCAGCAATGAAGTTCAACAATGTGTATTCTTATTAGACTAGCACAATGCCCGTTTGCTGCCACGGATTAAAAATTACACTGCAAGATTAAGATGATTATACTGCTATCTGTGCCAGACCACACCATCCATATCTGCTCTTATACACCCCCTTTGTGCTAGATCGAAGTCCAACAGTGGGTGTGGCGACTGTCAACAGTCATGATGATGGACAGATTGCCACAACCATTTGATTTTCTTTTGCATTCATCCTATTGTCAAAACATGCACAATTATTTGACTAATTCCATAGTATTGCTCGATACGGTTGATTCAAAAAGCAGGACAGACAAAAAGGACATATCAAATGTGGACATGTACTGTAAGGAAAGAATAAGCTATTTTATACCGAACAAGTAAAATCATAAGACTAATCTGCTGTATCCATTACTATATTTGGTCCATAGATGTTTATGACTCTGAGCCATGATCTGTAAAAATACATTTGTCATTCTTTCTGTGTTTGTACAGACTTTCTAAACTATTGATGATTTTTTGTTGGGAGACATATTATATCTGGAATGGAAGCTCACATAAGTTGAGCTGATTTTTGTCCATATGAAAGCAGAGGACCATATGGTCTGTGGCTGGGTTTTGTCTCCGACCATCGTGTCGTGATGAATTTGCAGGTACCCCGAGAGGCCCTTGAGTTTGCCGGAATGTCGATTAACTTCCGTTCCGGCAAATTCGGGTACTCCATATGTCCTATTTTCAGCAAAGGTCATGCTGAAATTTTCCGTGAATTTTAGCATGACTTTGCTAAAAATAGGACATATGGGGTACTTGCGACTAATGCATGGGCCGGGCTATCTTAGTACTTAGTTAAGTAGGATCAACTGCCCTGCCATTCTTGCTGCATTAAATCATAGGTGGCAATAGAGCCAAGTGATTAGGCCCAACTTAGAATTATCCTTAGCATCGATAAACCCTAGATGATAAACCCAACATAGGTGGCAATAGAGCCAAGATTAGGCCCAACCTAGGGTGCCTCGGCATCGATAAACCCTATATGATGAAAACTTAACTTGGTTGCCCCGGATGCCTCGGTGTCGATGAGAACCTAAATGATGAAAGCTTAGGCTTTTAGGGTGCCTCGGTGTCGACAAACCCTAAATCATGAGACCATGATCTTGTTCCTTGACAATAACCATCTTTTTGACCAAACTTTTTTCCTATTTAGAGAGAAACATGGCCCACAACGATGAGGCCGGTGGTTCGGGCGGCAAGCAATTCTGGGAGCTGTCCCAAGAGATGGAGGAACAACCTCACCGCTATGATGACGCCGCGGAAGACACCGATCCTGATTACACAACCCCTAGTGGCGTCGGGGATGACACCACTGATGGTGCCGCCGAGGATGCCACCACTGATGATGGCGGCGCACACACAGATGGCAGCCAACCGAAGAAGCAAAGGAAGGACCGGCGCCCGAATGCGCTCCGCACCGTCAAGGAGGAATTCACTCAAGTGGACTCCGACGGGAATCCAACGGAGCCCAAACATATAGTCAAGGGGTACTCGGTTCAGCTCGGGTGCATTCTCCGGAGCACCGTCTCGATCAACACCGAGAACCTTAGGCATAAGGACCGAGGGAATTTGCGCAACCTCCTCTTCACGAAGCTGCACGAACGATACAAGTTCCCCGCCGAATTTGAAAACACACGCCTCTCAGGGAATAAAGTGAACAATGCCGCCCTCACGAAGATGAGCACGGCCCTGTCTACTTGGAGAAGCGCGGTGAAGAGAATGATTGATAAAGGTGATAGTTATGACAAGATCAAGGCGAAATATCCTTTGATGAGCGAAGATGAGTACAAGGAGTTCAAGATCAAGTGCCAGAGCCCCGCAACCTCCGAATCAAGTCAGTGGGGGAAAGAAATGCGGGAGTTGAACTTAGGGGAACACAAACTCGGTCCCGGCGGTTATAGAGTGGCGGAGCCTATATGGGACAAGGAGGACGCGGAGCGTGCCGAGCAAGGCCTACCGCCCCGCTTCGAGAAATACAGCGGTGACAAGCAGACCAGGAACTATGTCAGGGCCCGGTACAAGGAGGACCCGATAACAAAGGAGCTTACCACGGATCCGAAGACCAGGGCGCTTGAGCTTGTTCTGGTAAGGAATACACCCCCGCGTAATTAGCTCCATATGGTTGCACTCTAATTAATCCCCAATATTTCTAAATGGTTCATGTTCCTTTCGCAGGACAATGAAAGCAGTAGCGCGGGGTCATCTAAGAGCTCCCCTTTCGACACCCCTTTAAATAGGGCGTTGAACGTAATGAAAAAGAAGGATAAGCTCGATAAGCCGACGTCAGTTGGTCGTGTGGCCGGCAAAGGCTTGTCCACAAAATGGGGGTCATACTATACCGCTGGTGTGCGGAAGGAGAAAAAGACCAGCTCGGAAAGCCAGATGCGCGAGGTTGAAGAACTCAAGGCACAAGTGGCGCGGATTCCGGAGCTTGTCCATGAGCAAGTGCAACAACAACTTGGAACGACGCTCAACGCCATGGTGCCTACGTTGATTCATGGGCTGACGACGTGGATTGCGGGCGGCCAAAAGGGGCCTCCCCCGGTTCCCAGCTCCACGGCCAGCAACTCGCACAGCGCGGCGGCGGCACCATTGGTGTCTCCAGCGGCGGCGCCATTGGTGTCTCCGGCGGCGGCGCCATTGGTGTCTCCGGCGGCGGCGCCATTGGTGTCTCCGGCGGCGGCCCCATTGGTGTCTCCGGCGGCGGCGCCATTGGTGTCTCCGGCGGAGGCGGTATTCGTGTCTCCGGCACCGGCACGGGCATTGGAGCTTAATGCACCCGGGTGTACGCCGACCGGCACCTCGCCAGCAAGCGCCCCCTCCGTCAGTTGCACGCCCGCCGTTGGCGGTGCCTCGACATTAGCCGAGCTCGACGGCATCACGGTAACTAAGCCTCTCGGCCGATGACTTCATCTCCTTGCCTTTGACTGGGCATCCCTGACGCCCTATACATGTTTTTCCAGGGCACCGCCGACGTTCCTTGCACTCTTCTGCACTTCGTGGGCGCCGAGTTGGTCGATGTCGCCAAGGGCAGAATCGTTCAACCAGGCAACCCCATGTTCCACGGTAATCCGATGCCAACCACAATGTATAGGGTTGAAGTGGTCCGGGTGCTGCCAGGCTGCGACGAGCTATTACCTCCGATTCGACCCGCTGGGGCCGACGAGGAAGATGAGATGACCCTCGGCACCTGCGTAAACTGGCCCCTGCTATGGCCGAAGAGCCAGATTCGTTTGGGGGCTGGGGACACCACCCCACAGACAAGACCGCCAGTCGTGCCGGCGCCAAGCCATGGCAAGAACGCCGCAATGCTACCGGACCTGTCGGACATCCCTATGGCACAGGATCCGGACAGCCCTATGGCACAGGATCCGGACGGCGACGACAACGATGACGGTACATTTACCAAAGTTGATAAGTACTTTGCCGAACATGGGTACGCTGACGAGTTCTGCGGGCCTCTTTCTCAAGAACCCAACCAAGACCACCGCGATCTAGCTGGTACGGCGGAGAAATCCAATTGCAACAAGCGTCGTCTGGCGTTCAGTTCTCAGGACACGCCTCCAGCTCCCGCCTTCACCGAGCCTCAGATAGCTGAGGCGCGAAATATTATCAGCCCCAACACGCTGAAGAAGGCGGTCTGTGAGCAGAACTCGGTCCCATTACAGGAGATCAAGAAGAAGGGCCAGAAACGGAAGACTAACAAGGGCGCCGGTGCGAGCCAGCCGGCACCGAGTTCGATCCGTGCTCAGGACGGGCCACCTTCACCTAAGGATATCTCGAGGAGGGTGCATGTGGCGGGTAGGGTGATGCTACCGCCAAATATGCTGAATGCTGCAACCGGTGCTATGCGGAGTCTGCACGACAGTGTTTTGATTTTGGAGAAGCGGCGTCTCAGAGAGAAGGATGTGGCATACCCGGTTTTCGTGGCCAAGGTGCCAGAGAGCAAGGGCTTTGTGGATGGCGACATCGGGGGTATGATCGTCCTGCGGTTTGATGACATCTTTGCTATGTTTAACCTTCATCCGTTGCACTACACCTTCGTTCGGCTGTTTTCGCTGAGCATGCAGATGCGGATCATTAGAGACAATACCCCGGACAACGTGATAGTCGACCCCTTCTACATGCGTGCCAAGCACTTTTGCAGCGCTGGGGACCGCCAAGTTGCGAGTTCACACCTCGAAGGCGTCATTCTGGCAAATGCAGATAAGGATAACTTCCTTGTGCCTTACTTTCCCGAGTAAGTCATCCCTTAACCGCCCCGTAACATATGATTTCTTAGATTTCGATCGTTCTTTTTTTTCTAACATTCCGTGTTCTGTGCAGTGACACGCACTGCACACTCATCCTCTTAAGCCCGAAATATTCCATGGCCACGTATTTCGACCCGAACCGTAACTCCATGATAGACTACACAAATGTGAAGAAAGTTCTTGATGATGTTCTCCCCGGCTACGCCCAATCTGGAGGCACCTTCACCAGGCCAGTTCGTAAGTACGGCAAGCACATCTTCTCACACAATACGAAGTTTTGCTGCGTCAAGCAGCCGCCTGGCGGTCAGAAGGATGCCTACTACGCCCTCCATCACATGCGGGCGATCGTAAGGGACCATCATCACCTTCTGCTACCAGATAATCTCAAAGATTGGACCGCGAGCTTGTCGGCAGTCCAGGACGCGGACCTCAGACAAGAATTCTTTCGCATCCAGTCGGAGTTTGCGGACATCATCCATCAAGATGTCCTTCATACCGCGGGGCAGTTCTTCCTCAGATATCAACCGTCCAACAGTGAGATAGATGAAACGCTACAAATGCAGGGTGACAACGACCGTGATTTCATGACCATCACGACAGACGGCGGCTTCACTCACGCTCCTGTCCGATGAGTTGAGTCGAAAGTAGTGATGTGTAGTTCTGAAACATTGATTGGCTCATGTTGTAATTAAACTTTAATGAATTCGGATGTCTCGTTGGTTTGGACGGTTGTTCAACTTAGATGTAATCGATGCTATTTATTAGTAGGACCATGAATCGTGCTATTAATGTCTTGCTTTTCTCTTCCGATCCTTTTGTTGCATACTAACACATTGCTTATGTATTGTCTGTTGTTTGGCTTGTGCATAGAGATGCCGTCGTATGTCGTGTACAAGGGTAAGGTTCCCAGAGTCTACGATGACTGGGAGGAGTGTCGGAGACAGGTTCACCGTTTCAGCGGTAACAGTTACAAAGGGTACACCACTAGGGCGGAGGCCGAATCTAGATACGCCCGCTATCTAGCGGGAGAGAGGAGGGAGCGTTGGAGGAACCGGATGAAGACCAGTTTGATCGCGATGATGCTCATCGTGATGACCACAGCTCTCTTCTATGTGATGGTAGTTTAGATGATCGATATCGACTTGTAATGTGAAGGCAAACTCGATACTCGCGGTCTTGAGACTTGTAATGTTTTATCTTTGTCTGGTCTTTTGAATCCGGAGACTAATATGATGAATTGTATTCGGAGACTAATCTTCTATTGTATTTGATGAATCTGATGTTGTTGTGTGCTGCTGTCTATATTCTATGCAATAATATATTTTGTAACCTGTGCAAAAATCAGAAAAGCAAAAAAAAAATAAAACCTAATATTCATACTAATGGCGCACCACACAAGACACTAATGGCGCACTGTGATCATCACACTAATGGCGCATTAGCTACTGGTGCGCCATTAGAATGCCAAAGCACATTTGTACATATGGCCCCTGGGAGGCATTCTAATGGCGCACTGCAGGCTATACCAATGGCGCACTACCCGGTGCGCCATTAGAACACCAGATACTAATGGCGCACCAGTAGTGCGCCATTAGAATTTAATTCTAATGGCGTGATGCCAGTGGCGCACCAGTAGTGCGCCATTAGAAGGCAAATTCGGTGCGCCACTAGCATGCCTTTTCCTAGTAGTGATACGATCATCATCCTCATAGTCATCGAACCCAACCCTACATAATTGTTCTTAGCACATGATCATCAATATCAGGTAGGATCTAAACACCCTTAAAGTAAAATAGCGTGAAACAATATAGACCCTGACTCTCCATTATGAAGAATGGAGATCATCCTGTCTCCTATTCTAGCGCTTCGCCTCCTTTTGCTTCCAAGAAGTTCCTTACGACTGTCCATACATTTTTTTCATTCTTTGGTTGTCATGTCTCCACTTATTTTAGAAATCCGGTATGGACAGTTGAGATTCGTAGGACGACCTGGTTGTATGTTCAAAACATCAAGGTTACCGTGCGTATACATCAGATGAGGCACACAATCATTCGGGATTATCTGTTGAAAAACACAGTAATAACTTCGTAGTTAGCAATGATGTACTAGTTTTAGAAGTATTTAAAAAGATGCAGGGATGTCGTAATAGTAAAAAATTCTTACTAGGGTATCTCCATGGTAGTTACCGTAGTTCAACACGTGCACTAGTGGCACGTATTGACCATAATGTTGAGGAGTTCGATTGTAGACATTGTAATTCTCAAGATCAGTACAAAATGCGATCATATGATTTTTCTCCTTATAAGTTAATTCGGAGCCATCGGTGTCGTGGGTTTTGTCTACCATCTTCCGCACATTCTTTGAAGAATGAAAATAAGCTGTCAATGGAAATAAGCTGTCAACTATTTTAAAATAAACAATATAAATTACTTAATAACTATGTTAAGCTCACATGGGGGAAGAATTGTAGGTGTATCCACAAGGACCCAAATGTCCATATTGTCTTGTTGGATTGTAGGATCACCAAGATCCATGGTGACAAGCATACCCTCATCAAAACCATACATCTTGCAAAGTGCTTCCCAATTTTTCCAACCAAAATGGGTTACACTCTCAGCATTGTACATCTTTACTTTAAAATCCACACCATGATGGGTCCTTAGGAGAATTGTTTTGGTTTCCATACTTTCATGGTCTTCAAAACCCATCCTCTCCAAGACATAGCGTCTTGCATAGCATGGGATAAGCTAGTCGAATTGGAAAAGATGAAAAATACACGTTAAAATAGTTGAACTCGTGCTTAATTACGAAAAAAACTATTGTCGTCGTTTCGTACCGTATGAACATAGAAGGTCTCCTCGAACTTAATGCTGAAGCGCCGATCTTCGTCTAGCTCAATGAACCCGTCGCACATACGACCTCGGTTGTCGTGGCACCAGTCGCACTCCCCCGGACGGTTTTCGCCGTCCGAGTACGACATTTCCGGCCTAAGTTCATAATTCAAATATTAAACTTGTATAATTAAATATATGTACTAAAAAACCTAAATTAGATCATTATTATTAATCACGGGTTGACTATCGATGATGGTACGTAGCTCCTCCTTTCATTCCCGAGTGCATTAGTACACCAAATTGTCTAGTACACGGGAATGAAGGAGAAGCTACCCCCACGACGGCGTGGATGATGGAGGGGGCTCCTAGATTTCTGCATAGAGTGCTCTTCAATTTTAGCATTCAAAGTAGGAGTACTTTTCCAATATGAGCATTCAATAAGCAAAACCAAATCGTAAAATAAAGTAGTGTTCAAATTAGCATGCATTCAATTATAACCAAAAGTACATCATCTCTTGTGTCCGTACATCGTCAAATATTATCACTAATACTCCTCGAATACTATCATACATATAGCATCACTAATTAATACAGCTAGAACCGTAGCGCCCGACGGATATCGTCGCGGGCGGTGGACACCCAAAGATAAGGAGCGATCACATGATCATAGCTCCAGTGATATCCCTAAAGAACCTGCCAGGTATTGTCGAACCTGCCCTCCATGCAACCATGTAGCGACGGACATGCTCGTCCTCCTCGCTGACACGGTGACGTACCACCTCCGCGGTGTCCGGAAGCCTCGGCACCGTCACTGGCCCACGCGACCGCCACCAAACAAGGATCGGGTCAACAACGGGCTGCCTCCTCGCCAACCTACGTCCCCCAGAAGGTATAGGCATCGTCGACGTCGATGCGGGAACTACTTCTATATATAGTTAAATAAAGTAGTTTTAATAATTAAATCAACTAGTTCAACTACTAAGCACTTACTATAAATAAAGTAGTACTTACTAAAAACAAACTACTTCTGTATATAGTAAAATAAAGTAGTTTATTATATCAACTAGCTAGTTCAACTATGTATGAAGCACTTAATATAAATAAAATAAAGTAGTACTTACTAAAAATAAGCTAGTTTAACTATATAGTTCTATTATTTTTCTAACTAATTATATTAAACACTTTCTCTTCTTATTTTTTTCCTTTTTCCTCTATTCTAAATATGAACATATTCATAAATGACTTCTATCATTCACAATTTTCCTATACATACACAACATGAACATATACATAAATTGACAAAGAAAATACTATGAACAAAAAAATCATTTCTCATATATGAAAAAAATACATATATACTTGGTAAATATTCTATGAACATCATTTCTCATATATATCAATGCATACATCCATGGATCATCATTGCTCATATATCCATAGTCATATATAAAAACTTTCTATACATGAACAAACAACTTTCTACGAACAAAAAAAACATTTTTGACATATTAAGCATATTCTAAATTTTCCTAAACTACTCCAAAAATTCTGAAATTTTGCCTCTCCTCTCCTTCTGCTCTTCTCTGCTTCTCCTCTCCTCTCCTTCTCTCCTTCTGCTCTTCAATCCGTCGGGGCCGGCGGCGACCATAGAGCAGGAGCAGAGCAAGGGGCGCTCGGGACCA
>NC_041386.1:740309935-740311474 GCF_002162155.2 Triticum dicoccoides | reverse complement strand
GGTGGCGTAGGGCGCGGGCGACATCGGGGCGGCACGGGGCGCAGCGACGGTGTCGGGGCGGCGCGGGGCGCGGGCGACGACGGGCACGGGCGACGACAACGAGGAGCAGGGCGTCGGGGCAGAGGGTGGCATCGGCGGCAGGGAGAATGAGGAACTGAATGAAATTTTTGGCAAGTGCTGCTTATATACTCAGGCCTTTGGTCCCGGTTCATAGCACCAACCGGGGCCAATGCCCCCTTTAGTCCGGGACCAAAGGCCGCCACTGGGCATTGGTCCCGGTTGGTGCCACGAACCGGGACTAATGCACCCCTTTAGTCCTGGTTGGTGCCACCAACCGGGACCAATGGGCCGTGCACAACGGCGTGGTGGTGGGAGTTTATTCCCACCTCGCTAGCTGAGAGAGAACCGCACCTGTTTATAAGGTGCGATGCGCCAACCCTCTCGAGCTCCTCTCTAAAGCAGGCCTTCGGGCCTAATCTGTCTCTATGTGCCTGTGGGCCTACTTGGCTTACTACGGGCCTGAATCCTGGCCCATTGTTGGGTTTCTAGTCGTATTCAGGCCGTGGGGGCCCAGTAGGAGGCACTTTTTTTGTTTTTTCATTTTCTTTACTTATTGTTGCTATTTTTTTCCAGTTTTTTGTTTTGTTTTCTGCATTATTTATTTTATTTTGTTTTTTGCTTTATTTTTTAATTCTTTTTTGCTTTTAGTTTTAGAAAAATTATAAACTTTCTGTTAGTGCCATTAGTTTGAAATTTGAAAGCACTTTTTTTCTTTCTTGCTTTATTTATTTTATTTTGTTTCTACTTACAACAAAATACTTACTGTTGCTACTTTTTTTTCCAATTTTTTTGTTTTGTTTTCTGCATTATTTAGCCGTAATCCTCTCAACTTTCTTGCATATGCTATGTGGATGAAATGAGGATACCATGCCAAAATAAAAGAGGGCGCAATGCTCACCTGCATGTTGCTTAGCTTCAGGCCAATGTGCATGTGAGCACTGCGCTTCTCCCTTCACCGTCTCTACACTCAGGGCTTATAAACCGCTGCGAGTGCCTCT
The DNA here is from genome assembly GCF_002162155.2 of Triticum dicoccoides. Lineage (NCBI taxonomy): Eukaryota > Viridiplantae > Streptophyta > Magnoliopsida > Poales > Poaceae > Triticum > Triticum dicoccoides. The sequence goes on along the minus strand of NC_041386.1, from coordinate 740,310,416 downwards.
CGCTTGGCGAGGTGGGACTAAAAAACAGCTGCAGAAAGAATCAACTAAAAAAACTCTTTTACCGGTTCATGCCATGAACCGGTACTAAAAGGTACTCATGGGGACCCAGCCTTAAAACATATACCAAATAAAATGCCTTTGTAACAGCCTTAGAACTGCTACTAAAGGAATCACCTAAAAATCTTTTATAAACCTCTAGTATTATTGAAACTAAAATTATATAGAATTTTGTTACAAACTTTAATAGCAAAAAGAATTATCATAAAAGAAAATACATAAGTAACTAGAATTTAGTTCAAAACCTTAAAAGCAAAAAGAATTATCATAAAAGAAAATAATAAGTAATTAGAATTTTGTTACAAACTTTGGTAGCAAAAAGAATTATCATAAAAGAAAATCAATAAGTAATTAGAATTTTGTTACAAACTTTAGTAGCAAAAAGAATTATCATAAAAGATAATAAATAAGTAAATAGAATTTT
>NC_041386.1:740278072-740309577 GCF_002162155.2 Triticum dicoccoides | reverse complement strand
GTTACAAACTTTAATAGCAAAAAGACTTACCGTAAAAAAAATAAGTACTTATTGTTGCTATTTTTATTTTTTTTTCCAGTTTTTTTGTTTTGTTTTCTGCATTATTTTATTTTATTTTGTTTTTTGCTTTATTTTTTAATTCTTTTTTGCTTTTAGTTTTAGAAAAATTATAAACTTCTATTAGTGCCATTAGTTTTCAAATTTGAAAACACTTTTTTTTGTTTTTTTGTTTTCTTTCTTGCTTTATTTATTTTATTTTGTTTCTACTTACAACAAAATACTTATTGTTGCTATTTTTGTTTTTATTTCCAGTTTTTTTGTTTTGTTTTCTGCATTATTTAGCCGTTGGTCCCGGTTCGAGCCACCAACCGGGACCAATGGTGGTGGGCCAGGAGCGAGGCCCATTGGTCCCGGTTCGTCCCACCAACCGGGACCAAAAGGTCCAGACGAATCGGGACCAATGGCCCACGTGGCCCGGCCCGCCCCCGGGGCTCACGAACCGGGTCCAATGCCCCCATGGGTCCCGGTTCTGGACTGAACCGAGACTAATAGGCTGACCCGGCCTGGACCTTTGCCCCCTTTTCTACTAGTGATGTTAGTACCATCCTGCAGTAGTGTAGGCTGGCAAATTAGGTTTCATGGTCACATGGATCTTCTTGGCATGAGTTAGATATTCATGTGTCTGTTTTGAGCCAAAACATAAGGACAACTTGGCAGAGTCACCAAATTTACCACACATCATTATTTGTTCTTCTTGCTACACAGTCTTACTAATTGCTACAACACATCCTCCACAGCCTTAACACGTTTTTCTTCAACACTCCTTTTTGCAAAAACAAAGTATCATAAATCTTTTTGTTTTCATCATACCTTCACACCCCCCTCGGGTAAAGCCCTCCTTGTGGCAGGCCTCAACACATTCAACCTGATCACATCGTGGATTGGTATATGTCCCACTGACCTCTTTGCAGGTCAGTGCCTCTAAACCTACAAAACAACAACCAAAATATAGTGCATGAAAAATCAGATCCTACAATATTCTGAAGTGATAAAAGAAAAGAATGTAAGTAAAGGAGTATAAATTACACATATGACTACCAAACATATATACCATACATTGAGGAACTGCATTGTTTTTGCAAATGATTATTCTACAAAATATTTACCAGGAACCAAATGGAGTGGCATGAGCAGTAGCAAACATAGCAGGATTGTCACCTTGAGGGTTCCCATCTCTCAAGTAATATACTGTGAGAAGGCAAATAAGAGAGCACACAAAAGATGCACATCCAAATGGTCTATGCCATTACTTATAGCCATGGATGATGAGATCTGAAGAAAAATAAATGTAAAAGCTATGGTATATCTCATGTCTTCAAGATATGTGTGATGCGGTGTTGATATTCTATCTCAAAGACGTTGCTCTATCTGCATGACGCATTTATGAGTTCTATCTTTTTCGGTGATGTAATTTTAAATTTTAAAATATGGTATGAACCACATCAGTAATGAAATATGATAAGGAAAATAGTGGGCTACCATAGGCATAGCTATGCATGCCAATCTACACGTCAGATTATATAAAGGAAGCACACAGTGGAAAACGTTGGTGTTTTGAAGTCTTAACAACAAATGCCATCAATGCTATAACTAGAGTAAGAATTAGTCATTGTAGTAGTTTCCTTTACACGTTCAAAAGAGCACATTTTTTAGAAAATTTTTCTACAAATCGTATGTTATTTCATGAGACAATAGATCGCACGCTGTTGTACCCTCACCATTACAGCCGTCCACATTCAAATACTTCAAACCAGCCATAGAATTCATACCATGCAGGTGTCTGTTTTTCTTTACGCGTTCTATATACGGTAGCACTTGAGAACCATCATCGCCAGCAGATTGTAAAGCAAGACTTTCCTACCGTGGATCATCGACGGTTGTTGCCAATATCGGATGTTTAGCGTGTCTGGCGTAGTAGACATGCCCACCCCTACGAGATTAACTGGTTGAAACACTGTCACGCATGTTAGCGTCACTGTCAAACATGGATTGGATTACAAAGGAAGCATATTCTCCTTCGATTAATGATTGGTAGCATATGAATAGCTAGCCACGTAGGTAACAAATCCACATTGATACATACATACATACATACATACATACATACATACATACATACATACATACATACACATATATATACATATATATTGGAAAACTCAAAACGGTGCCCGGGCTCATCTGCTCCCTGTCAGCAAAAAATTCAAAACAAATACTAGAAAAATTCAAAAAATTCCAAACTTTTTTGTGGTGGTAGATAATTTGACGCGTGAGGTGCGCTCCAAAATTCAACTCATTTGGACATCTGAGCAGCTCTCGGCAAAAAAGACAAATCGGGTCAAAACAGTGCGTGAACAGTATACATTTTTACAGACCCTGATTTTGTCTTTTTTGCCGAGAGCTGCTCAGATGCTCAAATGAGTTGAATTTTGGGACGCACCTCATGCGTCAAATTATCTACCACCACAAAAAATGGAATTTTTTGAATTTTTCTAGTATTTTTTTGAATTTTTTTCTAAGCGTGGGTGCAGATGAGCCCGGGTGCAGATTAGCCGCACTCATATATATTGGTCTATTCTAACAACACCCTTAAGAGTCTTATTCTGACAACAAAGCCTTATTATGCTAACACCCAAACCGAACCGGTAGCACCCCACAAAAATGAACTGCGGCCAAAACAAAAAAAATCCTAACCCTGACCCGCAGCCGCCCCCACCACCACTCCTTCCACCTTCTCCTCTACGCCGATCCAGCCCAACACCTCCCACCGTTGCCGCTCCCATCCCACAACCTCCCTGTTTGAAATATGCCCTAGAGGCAATAATAAAATGTATATTATTGTATTTCCTTGTTCATGATAATTGTCTATTATTCATGCTATAATTGTATTTACCGGAAACCGCAATACATGTGTGAAAACATAAACCACAACATGTCCCTAGTGAGCCTCTAGTTGACTAGCTCGTTGATCAATAGATTGTCATGGTTTCCTCACCATGGACATGGGATGTCATTGATAACGGGATCACATCATTAGGAGAATGATGTGATGGACAAGACCCAATCCTAAGCCTAGCATAAGATCGTGTAGTTCGTATGCTAAAGCTTTTCTAAATGTCAAGTATCTTTTCCTTAGACCATGAGATTGTGCAACTCCCGGATACCGTAGGAATGCTTTGGGTGCACCAAACGTCACAACGTAACTGGGTGACCATAAAGGTGCACTATGGGTATCTCTGAAAGTGTCTGTTGGGTTGGCACGAATCAAGACTAGGATTTGTCACTCCGTGTGACGAGAGGTATCTCTGGGCCCACTCGGTAGGACATCATCATAATGTGCACAATGTGATCAAGGAGTTGATCGCGGGATGATGTGTTATGGAACGAGTAAAGAGACTTGCCGTTAACGAGATTGAACAAGGTATCGGGATACCGACGATCGAATCTCGGGCAAGTACTATACCGATAGACAAAGGGAATTGTATACGGGATTGATTGAATCCTTGACATCATGGTTCATCCGATGAGAACATCGTGGAACATGTGGGAGCCAACATGGGTATCCAGATCCCGCTGTTGGTTATTGGCCGGAAAGTTGTCTCGGTCATGTCTGCATGGTTCCCGAACCCGTAGGGTCTACACACTTAAGGTCCGATGACGCTAGGGTTATAGGGAATAGATATACGTGGTTACCGAATGTTGTTCGGAGTCCCGGATGAGATCCGGACGTCACGAGGAGTTCCGGAATGGTCCGGAGGTAAAGATTTATATATGGGAAGTCCTGTTTTGGTCACCGGAAAAGTTTCGGGTGCTGTCGGTAACGTACCGGGACCATGGGGAGGGTCCCGGGGGTCCACCAGGTGGCGCCACCGGCCCTAGAGGGCTGCGTGGGCCAAGTGTGGGAGGGGACTAGCCGCAGGTGGGCTGGTGCGCCCCCCCACCAGGGCCCAAGGCGAAGAGAGAAGGGAAAGGGGGCAAACCCTAGGCTCAGATGGGCCTAAGGCCCACCTAGTTGTGCGCCCCCCTCTCTCCCCCATGGCCGCCCCCTAGATGAGATCTAGGGCTGGCCGCCACCCCTAGGGGTGGAAACCTAGGTGGGGGCGCAGCCCCTCCCTTTCCCCTGTATATAGTGGGGGTTTGGGGCTGCCATACACATGAGAACATCTCCCTCTTGGCGCAGCCCTACCCCTCTCCCTCCTCGACTCTTGCGGTGCTTGGCGAAGCCCTGCTGGAGTGCCACGCTCCTCCACCACCACCACGCCGTCGTGTTGCTGCTGGACGGAGTCTTCCCCAACCTCTCCTTCTCCCCTTGTTGGATCAAGGCACGGGAGACGTCATCGGGCTGCACGTGTGTTGAATGCGGAGGCGCCGTTGTTCGGCGCTTAGATCAGAATCAACCGCGATCTGAATTTCTACGAGTACGACTCCTTCATCCGCATTCTTGTAACGCTTCCTCTTAGCGATCTTCAAGGGTATGAAGATGCACTCCCCTCTCTCTCGTTGCTAGTCTCTCTATAGATTTATCTTGGTGATGCGTAGAAAATTTTGAATTTCTGCTACGTTCCCCAACAGTGGCATCATGAGCTAGGTCTATTGCGTAGATTCTATGCACGAGTAGAACACAAGTTGTTGTGGGCGTTGATTTTGTTCAATATGCTTACCGTTACTAGTCCTATCTTGTTTCGACGGTATTGTGGGATGAAGCGGCCCGGACCGACCTTACACGTACACTTACGTGAGACAGGTTCCACCGACTGACATGCACTTGTTGCATAAGGTGGCTAGCGGGTGCCAGTCTATCCCACTTTAGTCGGATCGGATTCGATGAAAAGGGTCCTTATGAAGGGTAAATAGCAATTGGCATATCACGTTGTGGCTTTTGCGTAGGTAAGAAATGTTCTTGCTAGAAACCCATAGCAGCCACGTAAAACATGCAAACAACAATTAGAGGACGTCTAACTTGTTTTTGCAGGGTATGCTATGTGATGTGATATGGCCAAAAGAATGTGATGAATGATATGAGATGTATGAGATTGATCATGTTCTTGTAATAGGAATCACGACTTGCATGTCGATGAGTATGACAACCGGCAGGAGCCATAGGAGTTGTCTTTATTTATTGTATGACCTGCGTGTCACTGAATAACGCCATGTAATTACTTTACTTCATTGCTAAACCATTAGCCATAGTAGTAGAAGTAATAGTTGGCTAGACAACTTCATGGAGACACGATGATGGAGATCATGATGATGGAGATCATGGTGTCATGCCGGTGAAGATAATGATCATGGAGCCCCGAAGATGGAGATCAGAAGGAGCAAAATGATATTGGCCATATCATGTCATTTTTGATTGCATGTGATGTTTATCATGTTTATGCATCTTATTTGCTTAGAACGACGGTAGTAAATAAGATGATCCCTAATTTCAAGAAAGTGTTCCCCCTAACTGTGCACCGTTGCGAAAGTTCGTTGTTTCGAAGCACCACGTAATGATCGGGTGTGACAGATTCTAACGTTCAGATACAACGGGTGTAAGCCAGATTTACACACGCGAAACACTTAGGTTGACTTGACGAGCCTATCATGTACAGACATGGCCTCGGAACACAAGAGAGCGAAAGGTCGAACATGAGTCGTATAGTGGATACGATCAACATGAAGATGTTCACCGATGATGACTAGTCCGTCTCGCGTGATGATCGGACACGGCCTAGTTGACTCGGATCATGTATCACTTAGATGACTAGAGGGATGTCTATATGAGTGGGAGTTCATAAGATGAACTTAATTATCCTGAACATAGTCAAAAGGTTTTTGCAAATTATATCGTAGCTCGCTCTTTAGTTCTACTGTTTTAGATATGTTCCTAGAGAAAATTTAGTTGAAAGTTGATAGTAGCAATTATGCGGACTGGGTCCGTAATCTGAGGATTTTCCTCATTGCCGCGTAGAAGGCTTATGTCCTTAATGCACCGCTCGGTGTGCTGAACCTCAAACGTCGTTTGTGGATCTTGCGAACATCTGACATACACGTTTTGATAACTACGTGATAGTTCAGTAATGTTAAACGGTTTAGAATTGAGGCACCGAAGACGATTTCGAAATGTCGCGGAACATATGAGATGTTTCGAGGGCTGAAATTGGGATTTCAGGCTCGTGCCCACGTCAAGAGGTATAAGACCTCCGACGAGTTTCTTAGCCTGCAAACCGAGGGAGAAAAGCTCAATCGTTGAGCTTGTGCTGAGATTGTCTGAGTACAACAATCACTTGAATCGAGTGGGAGTTAATCTTCCGGATGAGATAGTGATGTTTCTCCAAAGTCATTGCCACCAAGCTGCTAGAGCTTCGTGGTGAACTATAACATATCAGCGATAGATATGATGATCCTTGAAATATTCGCGATGTTTGACGCCGCGAAAGTAGAAATCAAGAAGGAGCACTAATTGTTGATGGTTAGTGAAACCACTAGTTTCAAGAAGGGCAAGGAGGGATACTTCATGACATGGAAAATCAGTTGCTGCTCTAGTGAAGAAACCCAAGGGTGAACCCAAACCCGAGACTAAGTGCTTCTGTAATGAGGGAACGGTCACTAAAGCATAACTACCCTAGATACTTGGTAGATGATAAGGCTGGCAGGGTTTAAAAAAGTATATTGGATATACATTATATTATATGTGTACTTTACTTGTACTCCTAGTAGCACCAGGGTATTAGATACCGGTTCGGTTGCTAAGTGTTGGTAACTCGAAATAAAAGTTGCGGAATAAACGGAGACTAGCTAAAGGTGAGATGACGATATGTGTTGGAAGTGTTTCCAAGCTTGATGAGATCAAGCATCGCATACTCCCTCTACCATCGAGGTTGGTGATAAACCTAAATAATTGTTATTTGGTGTTTGCGTTGAGCATAGACATGATTGGATTATGTCTATCGCAATATGGTCATTCATTTAAGGAGAATAATAGTTACTCTGTTTATTTGAATAATACCTTCAATGGTCTTACACCTAAACTGAATGGTTTATTGAATCTCGATCGTAGTGATACACATGTTCATGCCAAAAGATATAAGATAGTGATGATAGTACCTGAAGGAAATATGCCCTAGAGGCAATAATAAAGTTATTATTTATTTCCTTATTTCATGATAAATGTTTATTATTCATGCTAGAATTGTATTAACCGGAAACATAATACATGTGTGAATACATAGACAAACAAAGTGTCACTAGTATGCCTCTACTTGACTAGCTCGTTAATCAAAGATGGTTATGTTTCCTAACCATGAACAATGAGTTGTTATTTGATTAACGAGGTCACATCATTAGTAGAATGATCTGATTGACATGACCCATTCCATTAGCTTAGCACTCGATCGTTTAGTATGTTGCTATTGCTTTCTTCATGACTTATACATGTTCCTATGACTATGAGATTATGCAACTCCCGTTTACCGGAGGAACACTTTGGGTACTACCAAACGTCACAACGTAACTGGGTGATTATAAAGGAGTACTACAGGTGTCTCCAATGGTCGATGTTGGGTTGGCGTATTTCGAGATTAGGATTTGTCACTCCGATTGTCGGAGAGGTATCTCTGGGCCCTCTCGATAATACACATCACATAAGCCTTGCAAGCATTACAACTAATATGTTAGTTGTGAGATGATGTATTACGGAACGAGTAAAGAGACTTGCCGGTAACGAGATTGAACTAGGTATTGGATACCGACGATCGAATCTCGGGCAAGTAACATACCGATGACAAAGGGAACAACGTATGTTGTTATGCGGTCTGACCGATAAAGATCTTCGTAGAATATGTAGGAGCCAATATGGGCATCCAGGTCCCGCTATTGGTTATTGACCAGAGACGTGTCTCGGTCATGTCTACATTGTTCTCGAACCCGTAGGGTCCGCAGGCTTAAGGTTACGATGACAGTTATATTATGAGTTTATGCATTTTGATGTACCGAAGGTTGTTCGGAGTCCCGGATGTGATCACGGACATGACGAGGAGTCTCGAAATGGTCGAGACATAAAGATTGATATATTGGAAGCCTATGTTTGGACATCGGAAGTGTTCCGGGTGAAATCGGGATTTTACCGGGTTACCGGGAGGTTACCGGAACCCCCCGGGAGCCATATGGGCCTTCATGGGCCTTAGTGGAAAAGAGAAAGGGGCAGCCCAAGGGGGCTGCGCGCCTCCCCCCTTCCCCTAGTCCTATTAGGACTAGGAGAGGTGGCCGGCCACCCCTCTCCCTCTTTCCCCCTTGGGAATCCTAGTTGGAATAGGATTGGGGGGGGAGTCCTACTCCCGGTAGGAGTAGGACTCCTCCTGCGCCTCTCTCTCTTGGCCGGCGCACCCTCCCCCCTTGGCTCCTTTATATATTGAGGCAGGGGCACCTCTAAACACACAAGTTGACACAAGTTGATCCACGTGATCGATTCCTTAGCCGTGTGCGGTGCCCCCTGCCACCATATTCCTCGATAATACTGTAGCGGAGTTTAGGCGAAGCCCTGCTGCTGTAGTTCATCAAGATCGTCACCACGCCGTCGTGCTGACGGAACTCTTCCCCGACACTTTGCTGGATCGGAGTCCGGGGATCGTCATCGAGCTGAACGTGTGCTCGAACTCGGAGGTGCCGTAGTTTCGGTGCTTGATCGGTTGGATCGTGAAGACGTACGACTACTTCCTCTACGTCGTGTCATCGCTTCCGCAGTCGGTCTGCATAGGGTATGTAGACAATACTCTCCCCCTCGTAGCTATGCATCACATGATCTTGCGTGTGCGTAGGAATTTTTTTTTGAAATTACTACGAAACCCAACAGTGGTATCAGAGCCTAGGTTATTTATGTTGATGTTATATGCACGAGTAGAACACAAGTGAGTTGTGGACGATACAAGTCATACTGCCTACCAGCATGTCATACTTTGGTTCGGCGGTATTGTTGGACGAGACGACCCGGACCAACCTTACGCGTACGCTTACGCGAGACCGGTTCCCTCGACGTGCTTTGCACAGAGATGGCTTGCGGGCGACTGCCTCTCCAACTTTAGTTGAACCAAGTATGGCTACGCCCGGTCCTTGCGAAGGATAAAACGGAGTCTATTTGACAAACTATCGTTGTGGTTTTGATGCGTAGGTGAGATTGGTTCTTACTTAAGCCCGTAGCAGCCACGTAAAACATGCAACAACAAAGTAGAGGACGTCTAACTTGTTTTTGCAGGGCATGTTGTGATGTGATATGGTCAAAGCATGATGCTGAATTTTATTGTATGAGATGATCATGTTTTGTAACCAAGTTATCGGCAACTGGCAGGAGCCATATGGTTATCGCTTTATTGTATGCAATGCAATCGCGATGTAATGCTTTACTTTATTACTAAACGGTAGTGATAGTCGTGAAAGCATAAGATTGGCGAGACGACAACGATGCTACGATGGAGATCAAGGTGTCGCGCCGGTGACGATGGTGATCATGACGGTGCTTCGGAGATGGAGATCACAAGCACAAGATGATGATGGCCATATCATATCACTTATATTGATTGCATGTGATGTTTATCTTTTTATGCATCTTATCTTGCTTTGATTGACGGTAGCATTATAAGATGATCTCTCACTAAATTATCAAGAAGTGTTCTCCCTGAGTATGCACCGTTGCGAAAGTTCTTCGTGCTGAGACACCACGTGATGATCGGGTGTGATAGGCTCTACGTTCAAATACAACGGGTGCAAAACAGTTGCGCACGCAGAATACTCAGGTTAAACTTGACGAGCCTAGCATATGCAGATATGGCCTCGGAACACGGAGACCGAAAGGTCGAGCGTGAATCATATAGTAGATATGATCAACATAATGATGTTCACCGATGAAACTACTCCATCTCACGTGATGATCGGACATGGTTTAGTTGATTTGGATCACGTGATCACTTAGAGGATTAGAGGGATGTCTATCTAAGTGGGAGTTCTTTAGTAATATGATTAATTGAACTTAAATTTATCATGAACTTAGTCCTGGTAGTATTTTGCAAATTATAGATCAATAGCTCGCGTTGTTGCTTCCCTATGTTTATTTTGATATGTTCCTAGAGAAAATTATGTTGAAAGATGTTAGTAGCAATGATGCGGATTGGATCCGTGATCTGAGGTTTATCCTCATTGCTGCACAGAAGAATTATGTCCTTGATGCACCGCTAGGTGACAGACCTATTGCAGGAGCATATGCAAACGTTATGAACGTTTGGCTACCTCAATATGATGACTACTTGATAGTTTAAGTGCACCATGCTTAACGGCTTAGAATCGGGACTTCAAAGACGTTTTGAACATCATGGACCATATGAGATGTTCCAGGAGTTGAAGTTAATATTTCAAGCAAATACCCGAGTTGAGAGATATGAAGTCTCCAACAAGTTCTATAGCTAAAAGATGGAGGAGAATCGCTCAACTAGTGAGCATGTACTCAGATTGTCTGGGTACTTCAATCGCTTGAATCAAGTGGGAGTTAATCTTCCAGATAAGATAGTGATTGACAGAATTCTCTAGTCACCATCACTAAAGTTACTAGAACTTCGTGATGAACTATAGTATGCAAGGGATGACGAAAATGATTCCTGAGCTCTTCGTGATGTTGAAATCGACGAAGGTAGAAATCAAGAAAGAACATCAAGTGTTGATGGTTAACAAGACCACTAGTTTCAAGAAAAAGGGCAAAGGGAAGAAGGGGAACTTCAAGAAGAACGGTAAGCAAGTTGCTGCTCAAGTGAAGAAGCCTAAGTCTGGTCCTAAGCCTGAGACTAAGTGTTTCTACTGCAAAGGGACTGGTCACTGGAAGCGGAACTACCCCAAGTGATTGGCGGATAATAAGAATGGCAAAGTGAACATAAGTATATTTGATATACATGTTATTGATGTGTACTTTACTAGTATTTATAGCAACCCCTCAGTATTTGATACTAGTTCAGTTGCTAAGATTAGTAACTTGAAACGGGAGTTGCAGAATAAACAGAGACTAGTTAAGGGTGAAGTGACGATGTGTGTTGGAAGTAGTTCCAAGATTGATATGATCATCATCGCACACTCCCCTATACTTTCGGGATTAGTGTTGAACCTGAATAAGTGTTATTTGGTGTTTGCGTTGAGCATGAATATGATTTGATCATGTTTATTGTAATACGATTATTCATTTAAGTAAGAGAATAAATTGTTGTTCTATTTACATGAATAAAACCTTATATGGTTACACACCCAATGAAAATAGTTCATTGGATCTCGATCGTAGTGATACACATAATCATAATATTGAAATCAAAAAGATGCAAAGTTAATAATGATAGTGCAGCTTATTTGTAGCAGTGCCGTTTAGGTCATATTGGTGTAAAGCGCATGAAGAAACTCCATGTTGATGGGATTTTGGAATCACTTGATTATGAATCACTTGATGCTTGCGAACCATGCCTCATGGGCAAGATGACTAAGACTCCGTTCCCCGGAGCGAGCAACTGACTTATTGGAAATAATACATACTGATGTATGCGGTCCGATGAGTGTTAAGGCTCACGGCAAGTATCGTTATTTTCTGAACTTCATAGATGATTTGAGCAGATATGGGTATATCTACTTGATGAAACATAAGTCTGAAACATTTGAAAAGTTCAAAGAATTTTAGAGTGAAGTGGAAAATCATCGTGACAAGAAAATAAAGTTTCTACGATCTGATCGCGGAGACAAATATTTGAGTTACGAGTTTGGTCTTCAATTAAAACAATGTGGAATAGTTTCACAAACTCACGCCACCTGGAACACCACAATGTAATGGTGTGTCCGAACGTCATAACCGTACTTTATTAGATATGGTGCGATCTATGATGTCTCTTACCGATCTACCACTATCATTTTGGGGTTATGCATTAGAGACAGCTGCATTCATGTTAAAAGGGCACCATCTAAATCCGTTGAGACGACACCGTATGAACTATGGTTTGGCAAGAAACCTAAGCTGTCGTTTCTTAAAGTTTGAAGTTGCAATGCTTATGTGAAAAAGTTTCAACCTAATAAGCTCAAACTCAAAATCGGAGAAGTGCGTCTTCATAGGATACCCAAAGGAAACTGTTGGGTACACCTTCTATCACAAATCCGAAGGCAAGACTTTTGTTGCTAAATTCGGAGTTTTTCTGGAGAAGGAGTTTCTCTCAAAAGAAGTGAGTGGGAGGAAAGTAGAAAACTTGATAAGGTAAATGTACCTTCTCTCTTATTGGAAAGTAGTTCATCACAAAAATCTGTTCTTCTGACTACTACACCAATTAGTGAGGAAGCTAATGATGATGATCATGTAACTTCAGATCAAGTTACTACCGAATCTCGTAGGTAAACCAGAGTGAGATCCGCACCAGAGTGGTACGGTAATCCTGTTCTGGAAGTCATGTTACTAGACCATGATGAACCTACGAACTATGAGGAAGCGATGGTGAGCCCATATTCCGCAAAGTGGCTTGAAGCCATGAAATCTGAGATGGGATCCATGTATGAGAACAAAGTATGGACTTTGGTTGACTTGCCCGATGATCGGCAAGCAATTGAGAATAAATGGATCTTTAAGAAGAAGACTGACACTGATGGTAATGTTACTGTCTACAAAGCTCGACTTGTCGCAAAAGGTTTTCGGCAAGTTCAAGGGATTGATTACGATGAGACCTTCTCACCCGTAGCGATGCTTAAGTCCGTCCGAATCATGTTAGCAATTGCCGCATTTTATGATTATGAAATTTGGCAGATGGATGTCAAAACTGCATTCCTGAATGGATTTCTGGAAGAAGAGTTGTATATGATGCAACCGGAAGGTTTTGTCGATCCAAAGGGAACTAACAAAGTGTGCAAGCTCCAGCGATCCATTTATGGACTGATGCAAGCCTCTCGGAGTTGGAATAAACGTTTTGATAGTGTGATCAAAGCATTTGGTTTTATACAGACTTTCAGAGAAGCCTGTATTTACAAGAAAGTGAGTGGGAGCTCTGTAGCATTTCTGATATTATATGTGGATGACATATTACTGATTGGAAATGATATAGAATTTCTGGATAGCATAAAGGAATACTTGAATAAAAGTTTTTCAATGAAAGACCTCGGTAAAGCTGCTTACATATTAGGCATTAAGATCTATAGAGATAGATCAAAACGCTTAATTGGACTTTCACAAAGCACATACCTTGACAAAATTTTGAAGTAGTTCAAAATGGAGCAGTCAAAGAAAGAGTTCTTGCCTGTATTACAAGGTGTGAAGTTGAGTAAGACTCAAAGCCCGACCACGGCAGATGAGAGAATGAAAGTCATTCCCTATGCCTCAGTCATAGGTTCTACAAAGTATGCCATGTTGTATACCAGATCTATTGTGTGCCCTACCACTGAGTTTGGCAAGGGAGTACGATAGCGATCTAGGAGTAGATCACTGGACAGCGGTCAAAATTATCCTTAGTGGAATAAGGATATATTTCTCGATTATGGAAGTGAAAAAGGGTTCGTCGTAAAAGTTACAACGATGCAAGCTTTTACACCAATCCAGATGACTCTAAGTCTCAATCTGGATACATATTAAAAGTGGGAGCAATTAGCTAGAGTAGCTCCGTGCAGAGCATTGTGGACATAGAATATTTGCGAAATACATATGGCTCTGAATATGACAGACCCGTTGACTAAGATTCTCTCACAAGCAAAACATGATCACACCTTAGTACTCCTTGGGTGTTAATCACATAGCGATGTGAACTAGATTACTGAATCTAGTAAACCCTTTGGGTGTTGGTCACATGGCAATGTGAACTATGGGTGTTAATCACATGATGATGTGAACTATCGATGTTAATCACATGATGATGTGATCTAGATTATTGACTCTAGTGCAAGTGGGAGACTGAAGGAAATATGCCCTAGAGGCAATAATAAAGTTATTATTTATTTCCTTATTTCATGATAAATGTTTATTATTCATGCTAGAATTGTATTAACCGGAAACATAATACATGTGTGAATACATAGACAAACAAAGTGTCACTAGTATGCCTCTACTTGACTAGCTCGTTAATCAAAGATGGTTATGTTTCCTAACCATGAACAATGAGTTGTTATTTGATTAACGAGGTCACATCATTAGTAGAATGATCTGATTGACATGACCCATTCCATTAGCTTAGCACTCGATCGTTTAGTATGTTGCTATTGCTTTCTTCATGACTTATACATGTTCCTATGACTATGAGATTATGCAACTCCCGTTTACCGGAGGAACACTTTGGGTACTACCAAACGTCACAACGTAACTGGGTGATTATAAAGGAGTACTACAGGTGTCTCCAATGGTCGATGTTGGGTTGGCGTATTTCGAGATTAGGATTTGTCACTCCGATTGTCGGAGAGGTATCTCTGGGCCCTCTCGGTAATACACATCACATAAAGCCTTGCAAGCATTACAACTAATATGTTAGTTGTGAGATGATGTATTACGGAACGAGTAAAGAGACTTGCCGGTAACGAGATTGAACTAGGTATTGGATACCGACGATCGAATCTCGGGCAAGTAACATACCGATGACAAAGGGAACAACGTATGTTGTTATGCGGTCTGACCGATAAAGATCTTCGTAGAATATGTAGGAGCCAATATGGGCATCCAGGTCCCGCTATTGGTTATTGACCAGAGACGTGTCTCGGTCATGTCTACATTGTTCTCGAACCCGTAGGGTCCGCATGCTTAAGGTTACGATGACAGTTATATTATGAGTTTATGCATTTTGATGTACCGAAGGTTGTTCGGAGTCCCGGATGTGATCACGGACATGACGAGGAGTCTCGAAATGGTCGAGACATAAAGATTGATATATTGGAAGCCTATGTTTGGACATCGGAAGTGTTCCGGGTGAAATCGGGATTTTACCGGGTTACCGGGAGGTTACCGGAACCCCCCGGGAGCCATATGGGCCTTCATGGGCCTTAGTGGAAAAGAGAAAGGGGCAGCCCAAGGGGGCTGCGCGCCTCCCCCCTTCCCCTAGTCCTATTAGGACTAGGAGAGGTGGCCGGCCACCCCTCTCCCTCTTTCCCCCTTGGGAATCCTAGTTGGAATAGGATTGGGGGGGAGTCCTACTCCCGGTAGGAGTAGGACTCCTCCTGCGCGTCTCTCTCTTGGCCGGCGCACCCTCCCCCCTTGGCTCCTTTATATATTGAGGCAGGGGCACCTCTAAACACACAAGTTGACACAAGTTGATCCACGTGATCGATTCCTTAGCCGTGTGCGGTGCCCCCTGCCACCATATTCCTCGATAATACTGTAGCGGAGTTTAGGCGAAGCCCTGCTGCTGTAGTTCATCAAGATCGTCACCACGCCGTCGTGCTGACGGAACTCTTCCCCGACACTTTGCTGGATCGGAGTCCGGGGATCGTCATCGAGCTGAACGTGTGCTCGAACTCGGAGGTGCCGTAGTTTCGGTGCTTGATCGGTTGGATCGTGAAGACGTACGACTACTTCCTCTACGTCGTGTCATCGCTTCCGCAGTCGGTCTGCATAGGGTATGTAGACAATACTCTCCCCCTCGTAGCTATGCATCACATGATCTTGCGTGTGCGTAGGAATTTTTTTTTGAAATTACTACGAAACCCAACAGTACCACATACTTGTGGCACTGCCATTTGAGTCATATTGGTATAAAACGCATGAAGAAGCTCCATGTTGATGGATCTTTGGACTCACTCATTTTTGAAAAGTTTGAGACATGCGAACCATGTCTATTGGTATGTGCGCATGAAGAAACTCCATGCAGATGGATCATTTGGACTCACTTGATTCTGAATCACTTGAGACATGCAGATCATACCACATGGGCAAGATGACTGAAAAGCCTCGTTTTTCAGTAAGATGGAACAAGAGAGCAACTTGTTGGAAGTAATACATTTTGATGTGTGCTGTCCAATGAGTGTCGAGGCACGCAGTGGATATCGTTGTGTTCTTACTTCACAGATGACTTGAGTAGATGCTGAGGATATTTACTTGATGAAACACAAGTCTGAATTATTGAAAGGTTCAAGTAATTTCAGAGTGAAGCTGAAGATCATCGTGACAAGAGGATAAAATGTCTATGATATGATCATAGAGATGAATGTCTGAGTCACGTGTTTGGTACAAAATTAAGACAATGTGGAAATTGTTTCACAACTAATACTGCATGGAACACCATAGTGTGATGGTGTGTCCAAACATCATAGATGCACCCTATTGGATATGGGGCATACCATGATGTCTCTTATCGAATTACCACTATCGTTCATGGGTTAGGCATTAGAGACAACCGCATTCACTTTAAATAGGGCGCCACGTAATTCCGTGGAGATGACATCGTGTGAACTATGGTTTAGAGAAACCTAAGCTGTCGTTTCTTGAAAGTTTGGGGCTGCGATGCTTATGTGAAAAAGTTTCATGCTGATAAGCTCGAACCGCAAGCGGATAAATGCATCTTCATAGGACACCCAAAACAGTTGGGTATACCTCCTAATTCAGATCCGGAAGCAAAAGTAATTGTTTCTAGAAATGGGTCCTTTCTTGAGCAAAAGTTTCTCTCGGAAGAATTGAGTGGGAGGATCGTGGAGACTTGATAAGGTTATTGAACCGTCGCTTCAACTAGTGTGTAGCAGGGCACAGGAAGTTGTTCTTGTGGCGCCTACACCAATTGAAGTGGAAGCTAATGATATTGATCATAAAACTTTGGATCAAGTCACTACCAAAACTCGTAGGTCGACAAAGATACGTACTACTCCAGAGTGGTACGTAAACCTGTCTTGGAGGTCATGTTGCTAGACAACAATGAACCTACGAGCTATGGAGAAGCGATGGTGGGCCCGGATTCCGACGAATGGCTCGAGGCCATAAAATCCAAGAGAGGATCCATGTATGAAAACAAAGTATAGACTTTGGAAGAACTACTTGATGGTCGTAAGGCTGTTGGGTACAGATGGATTTTAAAAGGAAGACGGACAATGATGGTAAGTATCACCATTAAGAAAGCTCGACTTGTCGTTAAGATGTTTTCCGACAAGTTCAAGGAGTTGACTACGATGAGACTTTCTCACTCGTAGCGATGCTAAGTGTCTGTTGGAATTATATTAGCAATTACTGCATGATTTATGAAATCTTGCAGATAGGATTAAAAAAACATTGTTTCCTCGACGATATTCTTGAGGAAAGGTTGTATGTGATACAACCAGAAGGTTTTGTTAATCCTAAAAGATGCTAACAAGTGTGCAAAGCTCCAGCAATTCTTCTAAGGACTGGAGTAAGCATCTCGGAGTTGGAATATACGCTTTGATGAGATGATCAAAGATTTCGGGTTTATACAAAGTTTATGAGAAACTTGTATTTCCAAAGAAGTGAGTGGGAGCACTATAGCATTTCTGATGAGTATATGTTGTTGACATATTGTTGATCGAAAATGATATAGAATTTCTGGAAAGCATATAGGGTTATTTGAAAAGTGTTTTTCAATGGAAAACCTGGATTAAGTTACTTGAACATTGAGCATCAAGATCTATAAGGATAGATCAAAACGCTTAATAGTACTTTCAAATGAATACATACCGTGACAAGATTTTGAAGGAGTTCAAAATAGATCAGCAAGGAAGGAGTTCTTGGCTGTGTTATATGGTGTGAGTATTGAGTAAGACTCAAGACATGACCATGGTAGAAGAGAGAGAAAGGACGAAGGTCTTCCCCTATGCTTCCGACGTAGGCTCTATAGTATGCTATGCTGTGTACCGCACCGGAAGTGTGCCTTGCCATGAGTCAGTCAAGGGGTACAGGAGTGATCCAGGAATGGATCATAGAACAGCGGTCAAACTTATCCTTAGTAACTAGTGGACTAAGGAATTTTCTCGATTATGGAAGTGGTAGAACAGTTTGTCGTAAAGGGTTACGCCGATGCAAACTTTGACACTAATTCGGATTATTCTGAGTAGTAAACCGGATTCGTATAGTAGAACAGTTACTTGTAATAGCTCCAAATAGAGCGTGGTAGCTACATCTAGGAGATGACATAGAGATTTGCAAAGCACACACGAATCTGAAAGGTTCAGATCCGTTGACTAATAACCTCTCTGACAAGCGAGATATGATCAAACCCCATGGGTGTCGATTCATTACAATCACATAGTGATGTGAACTAGATTATTGACTCTAGTGCAAGTGGGAGACTGTTGGAAATATGCCCTACAGGCAATAATAAAATGGTTATTATTGCATTCTCTTGTTCATGATAATTGTCTATTATTCATGCTATAATTGTATTAACCGGAAACCGCAATACATGTGTGAAAACATAGACCACAACATGTCCCTAGTGAGCGTCTAGTTGACTAGCTCATTGATCAACAGATGGTCATGGTTTCCTGACCATGGACATTGGATGTCATTGATAATGGGATCACATCATTAGGAGAATGATGTGATGGACAAGACCCAATCCTAAGCCTAGCACAAGATCGTGTAGTTCATATGCTAAAACTTTTCTAAATGTCAAGTATCTTTTCCTTAGACCATGAGATTGTGAAACTCCCGGATACCGTAGGAATGCTTTGGGTGCACCAAACGTCACAACGTAACTGGGTGACTATAAAGGTGCACTACGGGTATCTCCGAAAGTGTTTGTTGTGTTGGCACGAATCGAGACTGGGATTTGTCACTCTGTGTGACGGAGAGGTATCTCAGGGCCCACTCGATAGGACATCATCATAATGTGCACAATGTGATCAAGGATTTGATCGCGGGATGATGTGTTATGGAACGAGTAAAGAGACTTGCCGGTAACGAGATTGAACAAGGTATCGGGATACCGACGATCGAATCTCGGGCAAGTACTATATCGGTAGACAAAGGGAATTGTATACGGGATTGATTGAATCCTTGACATCGTGGTTCATGCAATGAGATCATTGTGTAACATGTGGGAGCCAACATGGGTATCCAGATCCCGCTGTTGGTTATTGGCCGGAAAATTGTCTCGGTCATGTCTACATGGTTCCCGAACCCGTAGGGTCTACACACTTAAGGTTCGGGTGGTTACTGAATGTTGTTCGGAGTCCCGGATGAGATCCCGGACGTCACGAGGAGTTCTGGAATGGTCCGGAGGTAAAGATTTATATATGGGAAGTCCTGTTTTGGTCATCGGAAAAGTTTCGGGTGCTGTCGGTAACGTACCGGGACCACCGGGAGGGTCCCGGGGGTCCACCAGGTGGGGCCACCGGCCCCAGAGGGCTGCGTGGGCCAAGTGTGGGAGGGGACCAGCCCCAGGTGGGCTGGTGCGCCCCCGCACCAGGGCCCAAGGAGAAGAGAGAAGGGAAAGGGGGGAAACCCTAGGCTTAGATGGGCATAAGGCCCACCTAGTGGTGCGCCCCCCCTCTCTCCCCCTTGGCCGCCCCCTAGATAAGATCTAGGGCTGGCCTCCACCCCTAGGGGTGGAAACCTAAGTGGGGGCACCGCCCCTCCCTTTTCCCTATATATAGTGGGGGTTTGGGGCTGCCATACACATGAGAACATCTCCCTCTTGGCGCAGCCCTACCCCTCTCCCTCCTCGTCTCTTGCGGTGCTTAGCGAAGCCCTGCTGGAGTGCCACGCTCCTCCACCACCACCATGCCGTCGTGCTGCTGCTGGACGGAGTCTTCCCCAACCTCTCCCTCTCCCCTTGCTGGATCAAGGCACGGGTCGGGCTGCACGTGTGTTGAACGCGGAGGCGCCGTTGTTCGACGCTTAGATCGGAATCAACCGTGATCTGAATCGCGACGAGTACGACTCCTTCATCCGCGTTCTTGTAACGCTTCCGCTTAGCGATCTTCAAGGGTATGAAGATGCAATCCCCTTTCTCTCATTGCTAGTCTCTCCATAGATTGATCTTGGTGATGCGTAGAAAATTTTGACTTTCTGCTATATATATGCGTAGAAAATTTTGAATTTCTGCAGAACCGGCCTTTAGTGCCGGTTCGTAACGGCCTTTAGTGCCGGTTTGCCAACCGACACTAAAGAGTGGGGACTAAAGGTCCCCCCCTTTAGTACCGGTTCGTCACGAACCAGCGCTAAAGTGACACCACGTGGCATGAGCCAGGCCCGTGTGCGCGTAGGACATTAGTACCCGTTGGTAACACCAACCGGTACTAAATGTTTGGGGGGGGGGGGGTTGGCTTTATTTTCCATTCAATTTTTTTTGTTTGCTGGTATTTCATGATACTACAAATTGTACACGTTATGCATATATATAAATAGATTTTCTCGTACGTAGAACCGCATATATATAAATATATATCATCAAATGCCTAACAACCAACACCATTAATTATTCTCACATACACATGTATATACATATACAATTTCTCCTACATGTTGCCTTGGTCCCTCAGAGCACGATGACAAGTGGTTCATGGGGGTGGTAGCGGGTAATAGTATTCTCCTTTGGGATCTATGACCTGGTCGAGCAAAAATCCGGCCATTTCCTCTTTAAGTGCTAGTATGCGCTCCGCTGGTAGGAGCTTATCCCGCACCTCTCTGAACTGTTAAGAAGGAGATCAATATGCATGTGTATTAGTTGTGTGACTAGATATCGATAATGGTGTGAATAGTGTTCTGACAAATGTACCCAGTCCTGTCTATCGGATCTGCTCCTTTCGGACGCCATCATGCGAATGTTCTCGCAAACATAGAATGCACACATGTCATTCCCCGACGCCTGCTTCAGGGCCTTTATGAGAATGGAATTGAATCAGATAATGATTAATCAAGCATGATAATTAATTAATGATATTGAAACAAGAATTAACGAGATGGTAGCTAGCTAGTACTACTTAATTACTTAACTTTGGTCGATGCCAAAACAACTTTTTTTTCCCATTTGCCTGGAGTCACCTTGATGGACTTTGCCATGCCCTGCCCACCGACAAAGAAAATTAATAAAGGGGTTATTAAATAGTTCATATCAGGAAATGACGAACTAATAATAGGCGCTTTAATGTCTAACAACTTTAATGTCCAATAATTCAACTCTTCCTTCCTCAACTTTAATGTCTAACAAGATCCAGTGCCAACTGCATGCGCACACGTTTGCATGTCTTAATTAAGAGGGCATGTGCATAAAATTAATCAACTACCGTAAACCTATACACTTAATTATTAACATCTAACTAGCTAGTAAGCAAAAACAGAATTTGTATTACAAGACAGTGTGACTCACACGAAGTTGTAAGGAAGTAATATATCTTCATTGGTATTGAGGTGCTTCAAGAACTCTAGCATGCTTTCCTCTACACCTGCTTGATAAACTGGAAGATTCCATATGTACTCATTAATGGTATTTGGGTCAATGAACCCAATGCCATAGCGTCCAGATTTTTTCATTTCATACATCTTCATCCTGCATATAATACCACAGAAAAGAATATAGTGAGGATAATCACATGTAATGATTGATCAAAATTATCACTACATAGCTAGCTTGAGACTTAAATTACAGAAAGAAATCACTTACAGACAATAGCAACTGACGATAGACTTGTCGAGTGCGTCTTGATTGTATAACTGAAATAGTTTTGAATACTCAACGGCCAGAGCTTTCTCATGGTAGTAATGCTCACACTTGACATTCACCATGAGGGACTCTCAATTGGAAATCTTGGTAATGTTCATGTACCATTGATGCAATTCATACATTCTCGTTGGGAGGTTCTTGACCTTGTCTGGATGGACCAAAGGTTGGCCCCGGACATATTTCCATTTTATTTCCGATTCTCTAAGCAGAGACATGGGCTCGATTTCGAGGAGTTGTCCAACAGACATCTTGAGCATTTCAGCCTGCATTATATGCTCCTCCGTTATTACCACATCGCCCAGCTAGGGAACGCTAACGGTTTGCCCACGATAATATTAGGTGCGCGTACTCCTCTCATGTGTTGTTGGCACAACAAGCGGGGGGATCGCGTGCGCCGCCTGTTCAACCAGCAGGGGAACGATTTTCCCGCATTTTTTGCCAGCTGCTTGTTGGCTCGAGCTCGTGCTCGCTTCCTTCTGTAGCCGTGCTCGATGTAGCTTCCTGATTTGGCGCTCATAGTCTGAGTCAACAGGCTTGGGAGCTGGTGCTCTAGCCATACAAATGAAGTGGTCAATCGTTTTCTCAGGCACTTTCTCCTTTGGCGGCGGTGCCGGTTTCGGTCCATAATGGGCGTCCACTTGGGCCTGCACTATGGCTGCGTTTTGCTCCTCGGTCATGTCGTAAGGCCTCTGAGGAAGAGGAGCGAGGCTTGGACCATATTTATATCGCTTGTCTCAGCCTATACTTCCTGTACTACCTTGACTCGTACCGCTATGCACCATAGCTGCGGCATGTCTCTTATGCGATTGCTGAGACGGCTGACGTGGCTGATGCTGTGCCGGACTTGAAGCAGGAGGAGTGGCCTAACACTGTGCCGGACATGAAGGAGGAGGAGTCTGCTCACGCGTTCGGGGACTTGGAGGAGGTGGCGGACTTCGAGGAGGAGTCGGCTCACGCGTTCGTGGACTTGGAGGAGTGGGAGTCTGCTGACTCGGTGGCGGACTTCGAGGAGGAGTCGGCTCACGCGTTCGTGGACTTAGAGGAGCGGGAGTCTGCTGACTCGGTGGCAGACTTCGAGGAGGAGTCGACAGACGATGCGGTGTCGGTGGACTTGGAAAGATGATGCAATCCTTTCTCCATAGGATGATACGATGTACGGCCTCTCCCAGTGTGCGCTCGCTGTCACCTTCAGCAATGTCAAGTGCTAGCATCGAATATGGCTCCACCACTTCATCAACCATGACACGAGCATAGCCCTCTGGAATCGAGATGCAATGGAAGGTTGCTTCGGGGGTAATTGTGAAAGCAAAGCCGTCCGCCACCTTCATGGATATGTCCTTCATTTTGGAGTGTAGCTCACAGTTAGTGTTCTCTATGGTGTCATCCACAGGGTATGTATCCAGCAGCTGTGTGTCGCCCGGGGTAGAACCAACGCTGCTTCTCGGCATGGATGGGACGGTGCTATCCATTGATGGACGATCATCCGCTTGCTGCTGCCGCTGTTGAGACCCCCTTTCCTGGCTAAGTGAGTCGATCTACTGCTGCTGCTGCTAGAATTTGAGTGCCAAGTCCGCGTGCCTTGCTTCTAGGCCTTGAAGGCATTCTGCATCCTGCTTCCTCTGCTCCTCCTCCAGCTTCCTCTTCTTCTCCCTCTCCATCTTCTTTCTTGCATGGGACCTGTAGTTGTCGTTCCAGTCCGAAAAGCCCTCATACCAGGGAATAACGCCCATGCCTCGTGTTCTTCCCGGGTGTTCAGGATTTCCCAGGGCGCACGAAAGCTCGTCGTCCTCTCAGTTGGGCGTGAACACCCCCGCTTGAGCTTCTTCTATTGGGTCAAGTATCTTTTGTTCGGCTCCTTTTAGACTTTCCTTCTGCTAAACCAGGCCTGTCTTCGGGTCCAACGCGCCCCATGCGCATAGAACCAAGTTCTGCACCTGGGGGGCCAGCTCCTAGTAATCAGAGTGACCCCTGCATCCTCCATCTCTTGCTCAGACTTATCCCACTTAGGCATTCCCACCACGTAGCCACCTGGACCCAGCCTATGGAACTGCGTCTTTTTTGCGGCATTGGCCTTGTTTTTTATCGACCGTTCCTTAGATATTTCTGAATCCTTGAATTTCACAAAATCGTCCCAGTGTTCTCTTTGCTTCTCCAGTGTTCCCATGAATTCTGGAGTCTTCCTTTCTGCAGCGAGGTAGTTGGCCCATACAGTTTTCTTGTGGGTGTTGAATGCAATTGCCATCTTCTTAAGAGCAGCGCCCTTGACTTTTTCCACATCTGCTTTAGTGAAATAATCTGGTAGGGTGAAATGTTCCATCAGAGAATCCCAAAGGGTTTTTTTGCTCTGTTGTCGACCCAAGTAACACCTAGACGTTTAGTTTTTGGCTCTTTCCTTTCTTGAATGGAGATCGGGAGTATGTCCTTCACAAGAACTCCGCACTGAGGAGTCCACTTGTTCGCAATGTTCTTAGGCTATCGGGGTTCGCCATTAGGTTTGACAGAGTCGATGTTGTACTTTACACTGTCCTTCAACTTTTTGCCCGGGCCTCGCTTTGTCTTGCTGTCTGTAGAGGCAGATTTTCTCGATCCGGAGGGCTGAAAGAAGGAAGATCGATTCGTTAATATATCTTCAAATAAAATAAAACATGTGATGATCACCAGATGCCTGCTTATATAAATATACACCTTGCCAGTAGTCTTTGTTATTTGAAGATCAACATTCTCCGTGTCATCATAAACATTGTTTGTGTCATCATAATCAGAATCATAGTTCATGCCTTCATCATCTCGGTCGTCGAGATCGAATATCTTTTCATCACCCTCTCCGGTATTGTTCAGATATTGGGAGCCGTCATCTGCTTCATTCAGATCATCTAGGCTGCCAGGGCTGCATATGATGTCGAACAATTCCTCTTCTCTGTCTCTGTCGGTATTTTCCTCCATAGCTTTTACTTAAATAATACAGAAGAAATATAGAACAATTTAGTATTCAAATTACAATGCATGGATGCAATCAATAAGGAAAAACGGAATCATATAGTACATAATATATATGCATCGTCTCGATTAATATATAATCTCGAATACATCATCGTCTCGAATAATATATATAATCTCGAATACATCGTCTCGGATATTATATATCGAATACATCACTGGCTAGGTACCTAATAAAGATCGAGTACTACAGAAGAATCTAGGGCGCCACTCGCGGTTCCTGGGGCGCGGGCGGTGGACACCCAAAGAGAAGGAACCATCAAAGGATCATATCTCCGGTCATCTGCCCAAAGAACCTGCCAAGTAGTGGAGAACCTGACGTCGTCCATAGCAGCCATGTAGCGATGGACGTGCTCGTCTTCCTCCCTGACACGGCACACCACCTCCGGCGGGGCCGGCTGCCTCTGCACCAAGTGTTGCCCATGCGAACGCCACCAAAGGAGATCAGGGTCGACGACGGGACCCGAGGCCGGGTTCCTCACCAAGCGGCGCGCCCCTCCAGGTAGCACCTCCCAGTGCCAGCCCGGCGGAGCCCAGTCCCGGACATGGGTCCTCTGAAGCATGACGTCGTCACGAACAGGTCGACGACGAGGATGCGGGCCGGGCAGATCGTCGAGAACAAATACTATATGCCTGCAAAAAGTAACATTAATCTAACATTCTATATGCAAATTCTAACAATTTGACATTAATCTAATTCATCTAACTAAAACTAATTCTAAAATTTCTAACATTTCTAATTATATAACTAACATTTCTATAACATTTCTAATATTTCTATAACTAAAAAACAGAAAAATTGCTAACATTTCTATAACTAAAAACAGAATTTTTTTATAACATTTCTAATATTTCTATAACTAAAAAACATGAAAAATTTATAACATTTCTATATAACTAACATTTCTAAAAATATTTCTATAACTACAAAACAGAATTATTTCTAAAATTTATATAACTAAAAAACAGAAAAAAATTCTATAACTAAAATTCTATAATGTGTGTGTGTATGTAGTGTGTACATGTGTGTGTGTGTGTGTGGACATGGAGGCCGGAGTGAGCTCACCGGCGAGGCGACGACGGGGCAGCGGGATGGGGCGGCGACGATGGGGCGACGGGACGGGGCGGTGACGATGAGGCGACGGGACGGGGCGGCGACGACGGGACAGGCCGACGACGATGAGGCGGGGCGCGGCGACGGGGCGCGGCGCTGCGACGGGGACGACGGGGACGGGGATGCCAGGCCGGCGCCGAGAGGCGGGGACGGCCGGGGGCGGCGACGGCGCCGATCGGGGCAGGCGGCGCGTGTCGTCGACGGAGAGAAGAAACAGAGATGGAAACTGAATTTTTTGCAAGTGTTGTATATACAAGATGGACCTTTAGTACCGGTTGGAGCCACCAATCGGTACTAAAGGTCTGTTTTGGCTAGGCTAAGCGGCGGGAAGTGCCAACCTTTAGTACCGGGTCATATCACCAACCGGTACTAAAGACCCCCTCTTTAGTACTGGTTGCAGCCACCACCTGTCGTGGTTCTAAGCCTGACAGTAGAGTGGGGGTAGGTATGGAGAGGCAAGGTCCTAGCTATGGAGAGGTTGTAAACACAAGGGATGTACGAGTTCAGGCCCTTCTCGGAAGAAGTAAAAGCCCTACGTCTCGGAGCCCGGAGGCGGTCGAGTATGTGTATATGAGTTACAAGGTGCCGAACCCCTCTACCTGTGGAGGGGGGTGGCTTATATAGAGTGCGCCAGGACCCCAGCCAGCCCACGTAGGAGAGGGTTTAAGGTGAGTTAAGTCCGGGGCATTACTGGTAACGCCCCACATAAAGTGTCTTTACTATCATAAAGTCTACTTAATTACAGGCCGTTGCAGTGCAGAGTGCCTCTTGACCTTCTGGTGGTCGAGTGAGTCTTCGTGGTCGAGTCCTTCAAGTCAGTCGAGTGAGTCCCTAGTTGGTCGACTGGAAGGTGACCTCTTCCAAGGGTGCCCTTGGGCAGGGTACTTAGATCAGGTCTGTGACCCTACCCTAGGTACATGACCCCATCATTAGCCCCCGAATGGATTGAGGCTTCGAGTGAGGAAGGAGTTGATGTTGTTTCCGATAAACCTTTGCACACTGGTCGTGCGTTGTTCTGGACCAAAGAATCTCTTCGTCGATAGTGAGCAACTTGTCTTCAGTCGACTCGATCCATTCTCTTCTTTCGTCGAGTGATCTTTCGGGCTTCGACGATCTCCGAGCGACGGATCGCAGGAAACCCCGCGTCTGACAGACCGATCTGCCGTTCGCGGATTCTGCGGGATGCGAAATTTGGGGAAGCGCGCGAAGCGGAGCGGACCGCGGCGTTCGGATGGGACGGGACATAGACGCCTCGATCTCCGCGCCGCTTTCTTCGCCACGTATCCCGCCTGCATAACTGTTCCTGGATATGATTAGATCGACCGGGCCCACCTGTCATCCACTCGGAAGGGACCTTATAAATGCGCCCGACGAGGGTTTTTTTTGTACTGTGCCTCAGCATTCTCTTTCTCTGCTCTCTTCGTCTCCACCCAACGCGCTCGCTCTCGCCTCCGCCCAACCTCTCCTCGCGCGTCTCACCGGTAACCATGGCCAAGGAGAAGACGGCGGTGCTGGAACGCGCGAAGAAGGCGTCAGCGACGGAGAAGGCGAAGGGGAGATCCACTAGCCGCAGCGGGTCTTCGTCTAGATCCCGCCTGCCGAAGGGCTGGGTCCAAGGAGATTGGATCCAGTCGACCATCACGGAGAAAGATCTCCTCGACATGGCCAACTAGGGCCTGATCCCTCATGGAGCTGCGAGGCTTCCGGGGAAGGAGTGGCAGCCCCAGCCAGAAGAGGGTGAGTGTGTGCTCCTGGCCACCCATGTCGATCGTGGATTTTCTTTGCCGCCGAGTATTTTCTTTCGTGGTTTCTTGAACTTCTTTGGAGCGCAGCTCCACCACTTTACTCCAAATTCTATCGCCTATCTTGCCGCGTTCGTGTCCATGTGTGAGGGTTTTCTGGGCTGTCGACCGCACTGGGGCTTGTTCAAGCATATATTCATGTGTCGCTCTCAGACCGTGAACAAGGCGAGCCCAGGCGACGAAAGAACCCGAGTCGTCCAAATGTGTGGGGGCCTGGGGATCCAGGTGAGGAATAAGAGCACGTTCCCAGCCATGCTTTTTCCCGAGTCAGTCAGAGGCTGGCAGTCGACCTGGTTCTACTGCCAGGATCAGTTGACGCCGGGGCAGTCGAGTGGACTCCCTCAGTTTACCATGGACCGAGTGAACAAGCCCTCCTCTCTGAAGTTGATTCCGGAGGAGAAAGCTGACGTGAAGATGTTTATGGAGCGTGTGGTACAGTTGGTTCGGGAGGGAGTGACGGGCATGGATCTCCTGGAGGTTTTCCTTAGGCGTCGTATCCAGCCCCTTCAGTTCCGGAGCCACTGCATGTGGTTGTACTGTGGGACTGAGGACGAGACTCGGGTCCATCCAGAAGCAGTCGACGATGTCACTCTGGAAAGATGGATGGCCGCCGTTACCGGAAACAAGGATAACCCACGCGGAGCCAGAAGGATTCCTCCACTCGACCACAATAGTGATCCAAACAAGGTATGCCTGCTCTGCTCTCCACTGTGTTCTTGTCATATTCATTTCTGTTTATTCTGCCAATTGGTCGATTGATCCTTGTCTTGATGTCTATCAGGCCCTCACCGAGCTGTACTCGATGCCCAATGGAGCACAGGCTCTGACTGAGGAGGGTGAGGCGAGTGGGGGCGAGAGCCAGGAGGAGGAGGAGTGGGACTCGGACGTTGCTGAGGATGATGACGACGATGACGACGATGACGGTGATGAAGATGACGCTGAAGACGAGGAAGAAGAGGAGGAGGAGGTCGTACCACCGCGCTCAGAAAGGCGGTCGAAGCTTGTCCACGACCCTTCGACTGAATGTGGCAAGGGGGCTGCGACCGTTGCACAGTCGACCAAGCGCCCTCGGACCACCTCTCCGGCGCCGACTGAAAAGGCGCCGAAGCAGCCCAGGGCGGCTCCGTCAAAGCCGACCAAGCTCCTGCCGAAGATGAAGGTGTCCATCCCCACCATATCAGGGTAATCATGCTGCTTAAGTCTTCTTATTTTGTGTGAACTTTGTCTCTGGTTGGCGCTGGAGTTAGTCGATTGATTCTTTGGAGTTGCAGTGCTGCTACTTCTGAGACCTCAGCCCGGGCTGATGACCATGAGATGGAGGACGCAGCAACCTCAAAACCAGGTACTATACACTTAACGCCATTTTTAGTCGACTGACTCATGATCTCTAACTCTGATTCTTTTCTGTAGCTCCATCCAATGTTGTTATCACTCTCCCTGATGATGATGAAGATGAGGAACCACTGAAGCACAGAATGAGAAGGAAGGCGTCTGCCAGCAGGGTGACCCAGGATGTGACGGTGCCTGAGACTCTGGTCGCGGCGGAGGAGAACACCACTCGACACACCGTGTCCTTCGCAGATCCACTGACGAGTGCCCCGCACCCCTCCCTCTTCACGACGCACCACGTCCCAGAGGACCAAGCTGGCACGGCGAAGGAGGCGATACGCCAGGCAGGAATCATGATGGAGCAGTTGAAGACCATCCGGGATGCGAGCCAGGCAGCTTACGACGCCAGTTCTACCCTCCAAAGCAATGTTCAGGTCAGTCGACCATCGTTTGTTCTGTTAGGATATGCTACCAAAAACTTTTCCTTTCCAGAATTTATAGTAGTCACCCAGTGGGTGTGTCGATTTAAACCCCGTGTTAGCGGGGGCACGCTGAGTGCACCCGCTGGGTGTAGTCCCCAAGGCTAAGGTCGACTGCTGGCAGTCGGCCTTAGGCTTTATAATTTCAGTCTTTCTGTCATTCGACCAAGTCGACTGGATTTCGCAAACCGGTCGACTGGTCGACTCTGTCTTCAATAGGATTAGTGGGGGCACGCTGAGTGCACCCACTGGGTGTAGTCCCCAAGGCTAAGGTCGACTGCTGGCAGTCGGCCTTAGGCTTTATAATTTCAATCTTTCCATTATTCGACTATGTCGACTGGATTTCGCAAACCGGTGGGGGCACGCTGAGTGCACCCACTGGGTGTAGTCCCCGAGACTGTGGTCGACTGCTTGCAGTCGATTACAGTCTTAAAGAATACATCTCTTTTTTTTTGAGGTCGACTGGTCGACTCTATCTTCAATAGGATTAGTGGGGGCACGCTGAGTGCACCCACTGGGTGTAGTCCCCGAGACTACGGTCGAATGCTTGTATTCGGCTGTAGTCTTAGAAACGTGTGATTTTTCCCTTTTTCACTCGGAAGTGAATTATTTTTGACATCTAGTCGATTGGTTCTTCGTAGAACTCCTGTGATCTTGTGGCTCGCTACTCTGAGCTGGAAAACAAGCACACTCAACTCGAGCTGAACTTGAAGCTGGTTCAGGAGAAGCTGATGAAGGCAAAGGAGGAGACCGAAGGTATGTTTGGTGAGACCTTGACGACTGCTTTTCCCCTTGTTTGTTTCAAAATCTGATCTTGCTGTAACTTGCAGGTAAGGTAAGGGAGGCTCAATAGAACAAAGACCTTGAACTAGCTGAGAAGATCAAGCGTGCTGACGAGAAGTTAGCTTCAGTCACCAAGCTTGAACAAGACAATACCAATCTGAAAGCTGCTCTTGGGATCGCCAACAAGGAGGTCAGTCGACTGAAAACTGATAAAGCTGCCCTGACCGACCAAGTTAGTAAGTTGACTGGGAAGAAAAATGATCTGGAGGCCTTCCTGAGTGGTCTTGCCAAGAAGCTGTTTCTTATGCTTGAAGGTAAACCTCTATGCTCGGCAATCATTTCCAATCGTGGTTTTTCCATTCGACCATTCCCTTGACTCAGTGATCGTCCTTGCAGAATTTTGCCAAAACTTTGAAGAAGAAACTAGCCGGCTGGAGCCAAACCTCGACCCCGTCAATTCTCCGGTGAACGACGAAGTTGCCATGGATGTTTTCCGACTGGAGTCCCGTGTTGCAGCTGTCGTGGACTATCTCGCAAGGCTGAAGGTCGCCACATCTCGCATCGACTCGACGCTCTGGCCCGGGGAGACACTTCAGAATGACCTTGAGTCGCTGATGACTCGCTTGAACACGATCCCTGGTCGAGTGCAGGAATGGAAGAAGTCCTCGGCTCGGTGCGGTGCAGATGTTGCTCTGTGTCTGGCCCGAGTCCACTGCAAAGATGCACGAGAAGAGAAGCTGGCGGCCCTCCGGGTGGCCAACACCAAGAAACACGACTTCAGGTCCTTTATGGAAACTTTCCTTGCGGCTGCCACTCGGATCGCAGACGGAATTGATCTTGATGAGTTTGTTGCACCTTCCAGCCCTCCACGGGAGGGGTAAAAAACTTCTTCTAAGCTCGACGCTTTAAATTTGCCTCGGTATGCCGAGTGGAATTGTAACCGATAAACCTTAACGGGCTTAACGCCTGAGCACTTTCGGTTCCTTTAGATATCGATTCGAACTTGAATTTGGTGCTTGAATATGATTGCTTTTGGCTCGAAATGTCTTTTGCAGGTTCAAAGCAGGGCGCCTTTACTGCAATCGCCTTATTCCTTAGTCCACTTAGGCGAGCACTGGGCTGCGGCTAAGCCTCCGAGTGGAAGTCCGGCTTACCACTCGGTAGGATTTTTATAACTTAGGCGAGTACTTGGACTGCAGCTAAGCCTCCGAGTGAGAGGTTTGCTCTTCACTCGGTAGGATTTTGATAACTTAGGCGAGCACTGGGCTGCAGCTAAGCCCCTGAGTGAGAGGTTTGCTCTTCACTCGGTAGGATTTTTGTAACTTAG
>NC_041386.1:740261282-740277182 GCF_002162155.2 Triticum dicoccoides | reverse complement strand
AGAGGTTTTCTCTTCACTCGGTAGGATTTTTGTAACTTAGGCGAGCACTGGGCTGCAGCTAAGCCCCCGAGTGTGAGGTTTGCTCTTCACTCGGAAGGATTTTGATAACTTAGGCTAGCACTGGGCTGCAGCTAAGCCTCCGAGTGAGAGGTTTGCTCTTCACTCGGTAGGATTTCGATAACTTAGGCGAGTTCTTGGACTGCAGCTAAGCCCCCGAGTGAGAGGTTTGCTCTTCACTCGGTAGGATTTTTTACAAACTTAGGCGAGCACAGGACTGCAGCTAAGCCCCCGAGTGGAAGTCTGGCTTACCACTCGGTAGGATTTCGATAACTTAGGCGAAACGGATTCGCAGCTAAGCCTCCGAGTGGGAGTCTGGCTCACCACTCGGTAGGATTTTTACAAACTTAGGCGAAATGGATTCGCGGCTAAGTCACCCACTGAGGGGGAATTTTATTGGACAAAAATAAAAAGTGACAAAAATTATGGAGGAACTATGACACTATTATTTTGAGGTCCATGAACTACAGAAGTACTTTATTGCAACTCATCCGAGTGATAAACCTTAAGTGTAAAATGGGCGGAGTAGTTCCGCGTTCCAAGCTCGGGGCTCGTCGATATTATGCTCGACGTTGTAAAGACGGTACGCCCCGTTGTGGAGAACCTTGGTGACGATGAAGGGACCTTCCCAAGAAGGAGCAAGCTTGTGTGGTTTGTGCTGATCCACTCGGAGAACCAAATCTCCTTCCTGGAAGGCTCGACCTCTCACATTTCTGGCGTGGAAACGACGCAAATCTTGTTGGTAGATGGTCGACCGGATTAGAGCCATCTCCCTTTCTTCCTCTAAAAGGTCGACTGCGTCCTGCCGCGCTTGTTCAGCTTCTGCTTCGTTGTAGATTTCAACTCGAGGAGCATTGTGGAGAAGATCACTCGGCAAGACTGCTTCAGCTCCGTAGACCAAGAAGAATGGAGTTCTTCCGGTCGACCAATTAGGTGTGGTCCGCAGTCCCCAAAGCACTGAGGGAAGTTCGTCGACCCAAGCTCCAGCTGCATGCTTGAGATCACGCATCAGTCGGGGTTTCAATCCCTTGAGAATCAGGCCATTGGCTCGCTCCGCCTGTCCATTCGACTGCGGATGGGCGACTGAAGCGTAGTCGACCCGTGTGCCTTGAGAGTTACAGAAATCTCTGAATTCCTCCGAGTCAAAGTTCGACCCATTATCCGTAATGATGCTGTGCGGGACTCCATATCTGAATATTAGTTCCCTGATGAAGCTAACAGCAGTACCGGCGTCAAGGTTCTTGATTGGTTTAGCCTCGATCCACTTGGTGAACTTGTCGACTGCCACCAGTACATGTGTGAAGCCGCTTCGCCCTGTTCTCAAAGGACCGACCATGTCCAACCCCCATACCGTGAAAGGCCAGACGAGTGGGATGGTCTTCAGAGCCGATGCAGGCTTGTGCGACATATTCGAGTAGAACTGACATCCCTCGCACTTATCCACTATCTCCTTTGCCATCTCATTCGCCTTTGGCCAGTAAAATCCGGCTTGGTATGCTTTGGCCACGATTGTCCGAGAGGACGCATGATGACCACAGGTCCCCGAGTGGATATCATTGAGGATGAGTCGACCTTCTTCTGGTGTTATGCACTTCCGACCAACTCCAGTCGCGCTTTCTCTGTATAATTGTCCTTTGATTACGGTAAAGGCCTTAGATCGACGGACGATCTGTCGAGCCTCTTCCTCATCCTCCGGAAGCTCTTTTCTCAGGATATATGCGATATATGGAACTGTCCAGTCGGGAATGACCACCAAGACCTCCATGATCAAGTCGACCACCGCTGGGACTTCAACCTCAGTCGGATCTGTGGCACTCTTGGGCTGTGGAGCTTCTTCGGTGAAAGGATCTTCTTTGACTGACGGAGTGTGTATATGCTCCAAGAGCACACCACTCGGAATGGCTTCCCTCTTGGAACCTATCTTTGCTAGATCATCAGCTGCTTGATTTTTCAGTCGGGGTATATGATGGAGCTCCAACCCCTCGAACTTCTTTTCCAGCTTCCTCACTGCACTGCAGTATCCAGTCATAGCTGGGCTTCTCACGTCCCACTCCTTCATCACTTGGTTGACCACTAAATCCGAGTCGCCATAGACCATCAGGCGACGGACGCCGAGTGAAATGGCCATGCGCAACCCATATAAGAGGGCCTCATATTCTGCCTCATTGTTGGAGGAATCAAAGTGAATCTGGAGCACATATCTGAGCTTATCTCCTCTGGGGGAAACCAGGACAACCCCAGCACCGGAACCATTCAACATCTTAGAGCCATCAAAGAACATGGTCCAATGCTCCGAGTGAACTTCAGTCGGCTGCTGCTATTCAATCCACTCGGCGAGGAAATCTTCTATCGCCTGGGACTTAATGGCTTTCTTTGCCTCAAACTTGATATCAAGGGGAAGAAGTTCAATCGCCCATTTAGCCACTCGACCAGTTGCATCTCTGTTGTGCAAAATCTCTGATAGTGGAGCGTCGCTGACGCCTGTGATGGAATGATCAGAGAAATAATGAGCAACCTTCTTTGTGGTCATGTATATTCCATACACAAGCTTCTGATAATGAGGATATCTCTGCTTGGATGGAGTCAAGACTTCAGACAAATAATACACTGGGCGCTGAACTTTGAGAGCTTTTCCTTCTTCTTCCCGCTCGACCGTAAGCACAGTACTGACGACTTGTCCTGTGGCTACGATATAGAGCAACAGAGGCTCTTTGCTGATTGGAGCAGCAAGCACTGGCTGGGTGGAGAGCAGAGGTTTTAGCTCGGCAAACGCTGCATCAGCTTCTGGAGTCCACTCGAACTTGTCTGCCTTCTTCATCAGTCGGTAAAGAGGCAATGCCTTTTCACCGAGTGGTGAGATGAATCGACTTAATGCGGCCAAGCATCCAGTAAGCTTCTGGACATCATGCACTCGCACAGGGTGTTTCATTCGGAGAATAGTGCCAATCTTCTCTGGATTAGCGTCGATTCCTCGTTCGGAAACGAGAAAACCGAGTAACTTGCCACCAGGAACTCCGAATGTGCACTTTGATGGATTGAGCTTGATATGATACCTTCTGAGGTTGGCAAATGTTTCGGCGAGGTCAGCGAGCAGGTCGGAACCTTTTCGTGACTTGACGACGATATCATCCATATACGCTTCCACATTCCGACTGATCTGAGTGAGTAGACACTTCTGAATCATTCGCATAAATGTGGCTCCAGCATTCTTGAGGCCGAACGGCATGGTGATATAGCAGAAGCACCCGAATGGAGTGATGAAAGCTGTTTTTACCTCGTCGGGTCCGTACAGACGGATCTGGTGGTACCCGGAATAGGCATCTAGGAAAGATAATCTCTCGCATCCCGCGGTCGAGTCAACAATTTGATCTATGCGAGGGAGAGGAAAATGATCTTTCGGGCAGGCCCGGTTGATGTGCTTGAAATCAATGCACATTCAGAGTGATTTGTCCTTCTTAGGAACCATGACGACATTAGCGAGCCACTCGGAGTGGTATATCTCTCGGATAAATGCTGCCGCCAACAGTCGAGCCACTTCCTCACCAATGGCTTTTCTCTTCTGGACGGCGGACCGCCGAAGATGCTCTTTGACTGGCTTTGCAGATGAGTCGACTCTTAGGCGATGCTCAGCCAGTCCCCTGGGAACACCTGGCATGTCAGCGGGCTTCCATGCAAAAATGCCAAGTTCTCACGGAGGAACTGGATGAGCGCTTCTTCCTATTTTGGGTCGAGTGTTGTGGAGATGTGGGTCGGAGCTGCATCGGGGTCGGTCGGGTGAATGTGAACAGGCTTCGTCTCACCGGACGACTGAAATGCAGACTCTGTGGCGGGTTTCTTGGATCGCAGCAAGTCACTCGGATCTGCGTTTTGCTTGTATTCCTCGAACTCGACCGCTGTCACCTGGGAATCGGCAATCTTTGAGCCTTTCTTAAAGCACTCTTCTGCCTTTTTCCGATCACCGGTGACAGTGATCACTCCTTTGGGGCCGGGCATCTTCAATTTGAGGTACACGTAACATGGTCGAGCCATGAACCGTGCGTAAGCTGGTCTCCCCAAAATGGCATGATATGCACTCTGAAAATCCACGACCTCAAACGTCAACTTTTCTTTGCGAAAATGTTTCGAATCACCAAACACCACGTCCAGAGCTATTTGGCCGAGTGACTCGGCTTTCTTCCCTGGTATAACTCCATGAAAGCTCATGTTACTGGTGCTCAGTCGAGACATCGGAATGCCCATTCCTTTCAGTGTGTCTGCATACAACAAATTCAGCCCGCTACCACCGTCCATCAGCACTTTTGTCAGTCGAGTGCCTTCGACAACTGGATCGGCCACCAAAGCTTGCCTCCCAGGGGTGGCAATATGAGTCGGGTGATCAGATTGGTCGAATGTGATGGGTATTTGGGACCATTTCAGATAATTTGCTTTTGCTGGGGCAACCATGTTCACCTCTCGGTTAATGACTTTCAATCGACTCTTGCTTTCCACATCTGCAAAGATCATCAGAGTGGAGTTGATATGCGGATAACCTTCCTCACTGTCCTCCTTGTCTTCGGCCTTGTCCGACTCCTTCTCCTTGTCCTTAGACTGTTTTCCCTGAAACTGCTGGATCAGGAGTCGACATTGGCGAGTGGTATGCTTCGGGTAGATGATATTCCCCTCTTCGTCTTTCTTCGTGTGGATGTGACACGGCATATCTATCACGTCGTTCCCTTCTTTATCCTTCACCTTCTTAGGGTTCCAGGATCCTTTTGGTTTCCCTTTAAACTTTCCTTGAGTCACGGCCAGAGCCTCTCCAGGAGCTGCCGGTTCAGCCTTCCGCTTCTGTTTCCGACTGGTGTTTCCCTTTTCCGACTGGCTCGGCTTGTGCTTGCCGCTTCGGAGTCGGTCTTCTTCTTCGCCGTTGGCGTACTTGGTAGCAATCTCCATCATCCGACTCAAGGTCATGTCACCGGTTCGACCAAATTTCAAACTTAATTCTCTGTTCTTGACACCATCCTTGAAGGCGCAGACTGCCTGATGATCAGACACATTCTCCACAGTATGGTGCAAAGTGATCCATCTCTGAATATACTCTCTGAGAGTCTCATTGGTCTTCTGCACGCAGACTTGCAACTCTGTCAGTCCAGCTGGTCGCTTGCAAGTTCCTTCAAACGTTCTGATGAACACTCGGGACAGATCTTCCCAAGTGTAAATGCTGCTAGGAGGTAATGGAGTCAACCATGCCCTGGCAGAACCTTCCAGCATGAGAGGCAAATGCTTCATGGCCACCTCATCGTTCCCACCACCAATCTGAACCGCCACTCGGTAGTCCTCAAGCCAAGTTTCAGGCTTGGACTCACCAGTGAACTTGCTGACTCCTGTTGCCAACCTGAACTTGGGGGGGATAACTGCGGCTCTGATAGCCCTGCTGAAACATTCAGGACCAGAAACATGCACTCGACTGCTTGTGGGTGCATCTCTGTCGAGTCCACCTCGATGGGCCCTGTTCCGGTCGACCAAACCTTGCACGATAATGGACCGCGCGTCGAAGCCTGGTTCTCTGGGGTCGACTGGAACTCTTCGCCCCGCACTGAGCTGACGTCTGTTATCTTGCTGCCAAGGAGCGTAAGACCCACCCCGCGGAGGGGAACTGGGCACTCGACGCCTGTCATCTCGGTCGAGTCGGTCACCATATTGGTCTCGCCGATTCTCGCGCCCTTCACGCCGCGGAGGCGATCTGGGGCTGTGAGCCGACTGAACCGTATTCGCAGCGACGGATCGACTGTGAATTCTGTTGCGCGACTGCGACACGGCCGAATTCTGATCTCCTGCTGCCCGGAGCAGATCCCTAATCTGCATCAAGCCTCTGCCAGCTTCCGACTGAGAAGGTTGGATGGACTCTGCTATACGGGTCGCAGCTGCTAAATTCTGGATTGGGGTTCGATATACCTGAGTCGGCGGGAAGAGTTGATGTCGACTGGTGTCGGGAACTCGTTGCCGCGCACGCTCGTCGAGTGCTCGCTGAAGATTCTCCAGGCGAGTGCGTTCGGCCAAGTTGGCCAAACGTGCCTCCTCCAAGGCGCGAGCCTCGGGGGTTTCTCCTGCGATGGGAGTACGCAGGGCATCCACGTTCCTGCGGTGAAGTTCCTCTCTTTGCAGAGAGTCGAGTGGCTCGGGCTGGTACTCTTCGTGGTCTCGTGCGGGGTCGCCTCCGTCGCCTGCCCCACCATCACGGGCGAAGCCAGGGGGACTGCGGGGCCCGTCGACCATCAGGATTTCCGCCGCTGGATCACTGCTATCGCACTCAGATGCAGTCTCCACGGAGCCAGTCGACAGATCGAACAGGCCGTAGAGAGATTCGTCGGGCTCGATTGCCGCAACATGAGTGGTGGCCGTCTGGCGAGCCACCGCGTGCCTCACCCACCGCTGAAGCCTCGACCGGCCCGAGCGCTTGCGCTGGCGGGAGACCGGGAGGGTGGACGATGGAGGAGTCGACCGATACGTGGTCGACGGTTGCCGCAGCAGAACGCCGCGGACACATGCGCGAAAATGCGTCGCACCGCGGACGGGGAGCGCATCAACGTCGAGTGGAGCCTCCTGGAGCCAGGCGGAGTCGTCGGCGATGAAGGTGAGAGCGCCGAGACGGATCTCTCAACCCTCGACCAAAACTCCAGAAGCCACCATGATGAAGGTACTCGGAAGAATCGCAACTTCTCCACAAAATTGCTAAAACACCTGCCCCACGGTGGGCGCCAACTGTCGCGGTTCTAAGCCTGACAGTAGAGTGGGGGGTAGGTATGGAGAGGCAAGGTCCTAGCTATGGAGAGGTTGTCAACACAAGGGATGTACGAGTTCAGGCCCTTCTCGGAAGAAGTAAAAGCCCTACGTCTCGGAGCCCGGAGGCGGTCGAGTGGATTATGTGTATATGAGTTACATGGTGCCGAACCCCTCTACCTGTGGAGGGGGGTGGCTTATATAGAGTGCGCCAGGACCCCAGCCAGCCCACGTAGGAGAGGGTTTAAGGTGAGTTAAGTCCGGGGCGTTACTGGTAACGCCCCACATAAAGTGTCTTTACTATCATAAAGTCTACTTAATTACAGGCCGTTGCAGTGCAGAGTGCCTCTTGACCTTCTGGTGGTCGAGTGAGTCTTCGTGGTCGAGTCCTTCAAGTCAGTCGAGTGAGTCCCTCGTTGGTCGACTGGAAGGTGACCTCTTCCAAGGGTGTCCTTGGGCAGGGTACTTAGATCAGGTCTGTGACCCTACCCTAGGTACATGACCCCATCACCACCCGGTACTAAAGGGGGTGCGCTGGCGCAGTGCGGTGCGGCAAGTTTAGTCCCACCTCGCTAGTCGAGGGGCTACCACACTGGTTTATAAGCCCCAGTGCGGTAGCTCTCTCGAGCTCCTCTCCTAAGCAGGCCTACTGGGCCTACCTGTTCGGTGCTGCCCTGTGGGCCTACTAGACCTTTGCGGGCCTGCATCCTTGCCCAATAGAAGATTGTGTTTCTAGTCGTATGCATGCCGCTTTGGCCCAGTAGGCGGGCTGTTTTATTTTCTTAATTTTTTTTGCTTTATTTATTTTTTGTTTTATTTTTGAGTTGTTTTTTTGCTGTATTTAGAGTTTCTTTCTGAATATTTTTGCTTTAGGTACAAAAAATTACAAACTTTCTGTTAGTGCCGGAAGTTTTCAAATTTGAATAGTTTAAATTTTGAATTATTTGAAATTTGTGTGAATCACTAGTTTGTGAATAACTTAACTTTGAAAAAAAATCAGTGATTCTTTTTTCTTATGTTTAATATTATTGTGTTTTATCATTATATTCAATTTGGTAATGCTTATGTTATTTAAAAAATGAAATGCCTTTGTAACAGATGAGTTTTCGTCCGAAACTCTGGTACTTCGAAAGAGATTGTCCATTTTGTACACGAAGTGCATCCCGTTTTTGCCGTAACCCTCTCTACTTTTTTGCACATGCTATATGGGTGAAATTATGATACCATGCCAACTTTCAACCTCTTCTGAGTTCATTTGAAAGGCTTTTCAATTTCAGGGTCATTTAGGTGAAAAAAATTAGTAAATGCATGAAAGAATTTGTTTGCACATAAAATTTCTTCGTGTTTCAAATGCCAAAACACATAACTACCCCAACTATTACAAAGATTCCCTCCTGGGTGTGAAACATAGAAGAAAGTGAAGATAGTGAAGCCGATCAGATCCCGGATCTTTGGGTGTGAAACTTCTTCTTCGCGTGTGTCCCTTTGCACCGTAGCCATGGAAAATCTTCATCATTTAACTGGATGCTCGGGTCAATATTCACTGTGAATGGAGCAATTTCATCAAACTTTTCATAATCTTCTGACATGTCTGTCTTGTCATCAACTCGCACAATGTTTCTTTTCCCTGAAAGAACTATGTGGTGCTTTGGCTCATCGTATGATACATTCGCTTCCTTATCTTTTCTTTTTCTCGGCCTGGTAGACATGTCTTTCACATAAAAAACCTGCGCCACATCATTGGCTAGGACGAATGGTTCTTCTGCATACGCAAGATTGTTGAGATCCACTGTTGTCATTCCGTACTGTGGGTCTTCTGTTACCCCGCCTCATGTCATATTGACCCATTTGCACCGAAACAAAGGGACCTTCAAACCAGCTCCATAGTTAAGTTCCCATATGTCCTCTATGTAACCATAATATGTTTCCTTTCCCGTGTTGGTTGTTGCATCAAAGCGGATACCACTGTTTTGGTTGGTGCTCTTCTTATCTTGGGCGATCATGTAAAATGTATTCCCATTTATCTGGTACCCTTTGAAAGTCATTATATTCGAAGATGGTAACTGGGACAACGAGTACAGGTGATCTTCAATATCGCCATCATGCATGGCACGTTTCTGCAACCAACCGGCGAAAGTCCTCGTTTCTTCACGTGTAATCCAGTCGTCAGACTTCTCCGGGTGTTTGGATTGTAGAAAATTTTTGTGTTCCTCCATATACAGAGCCACCAAGTCGGAATTCTGTAGAACTGTGTAGTGTGCTTCAGTGAGAGAATGCCCGTCATACATATTATTTGATCCCCTCCTAGCGTGCCTTTTCCATCCAGTCTGCCCTTATGCCGCGATTCAGGAACACCAATCAGCTTAAGGTCAGGAATAAAGTCAATACAAAACTCAATGACCTCCTCATTTTCATGGCCCTTCACAATGCTTCCTTCTGGCCTAGCACGGTTATGAACATATTTCTTCAAGACTCCCATGAACCTCTCAAAGAGGAACATATTGTGTAGAAATATAGGACCCAAAACGTTAATCTCTTCGCAAAGGTGAACTAGGACGTGCATCATGATGTTGAAGAAGGATGGTGGGAACACCAACTCAAAACTGACAAGACATTGCACCAAATCATTTTGTAACCTTGGTATTATTTGTGGATCGATTACCATCTAAGAGATGGCATTGAGGAATGCACATAGCTTCACAATGGCTAATCGAAATAGAAGCCCCCTCAATGCAACCGGAAGTAGTTGCGTCATAATCACGTCGTAGTCATGAGCCATTAGGTTCTAGAACTTTTTCTCTGCCATATTTATTATTCCCTTTATATTCGACGAGAAGCCAGACGGTACCTTCATGCTGAGCAGGCATTCAAAGAAGATTTCCTTCTCTTCTTTGGTAAGAGTGTAGCTGGCCTGACCCTGATGTATGTCGTCTTTTCCATGCATACGTTGCTGGTCCTCCCGTGCCTCTGGTGTATCTTTTGTCTTCCCATACATGCCCAAGAAGCCAAGTAGGGTCACGCAAAGATTCTTCGTCACGTGCATCACGTCGATTGTGGAGAGGACCTCTAGGTCTTTCCAATAGGACAGGTTCCAAAATATAGATTTCTTCTACCACATGGGCGCGCGTCTGTCAGCGTCCTTCAGAACAGGTTGTCCGCCAGGACCCTTTCCAAAGATTACCTTGAAATCCTTGACCATATCATGTACATCAGCACCAGTACGGTGGAGAGGCTTCGTCCGGTGATCCGCCTCACCTTTGAAATGCTTGCCTTTCTTTCTTACGGGATGACTGCTCGGAAGAAATCAACGATGTCCCAGGTACACATTCTTCCTACAACTCTCCAAATATATACCGTCGGTATCATCCAAACAGTGCGTGCATCCGCGGTATCCCTTGTTTGTCTGTCCTGAAAGGTTACTGAGAGCAGGCCAATCATTGATGGTCATGAACAGCAATGCCTTTAGGTCAAATTCTTCCTGTCCGTGCTCATCCCACGTACGTACACCTGTTCCATTCCACAGCTGTAATAGTTCTTCAACTAATGGGCTTAGGTACACATCAATGTCGTTGCCGGGTTGCTTAGGGCCTTGGATGAGCACTGGCATCATAATGAACTTCCGCTTCATGCACAACCAAGGAGGAAGGTTATACAAACATAGAGTCACAGGCCACGTGCTATGGTTGCTGCTCTTCTACCCAAAAGGATTAATTGCATCTGCGCTTAGACCAAACCATACATTCCTTGGGTCACCTGCAAACTCCTCCTGTACTTTCTCTCGATTTTTCTCCACTGCGAACCGTCAGCGGGTACTCTCAACTTTCCTTCTTTCTTACGGTCTTCTCTGTGCCACCGCATCGCCTTCGCATGCTCTTTGTTTTGGAACAAACGTTTCAACCGTGGTATTATAGGAGCATACCACATCACCTTGGCAGGAATCTTCTTCCTGGGTGCTCGCCCTTGACATCACCAGGGTCATTGCGACTGATCTTATAACGCAATGCACCGCATACCAGGAAAGCATTCAAATCCTCGTACGCACCGCGGTAGAGGATGCAGTCATTAGGACATGCATGTATCTTCTGCACCTCTAACCCTAGAGGGTAGACAACCTTCTTTGCTTCATACATACTCTCGAGCAATTCGTTGTCCTTTGGAAGCATATTCTTTATCATTACCAGCAACTTTCCAAATCCCTTGTCAGATACACCATTCTCTGCCTTCCATTGAAGCAATTCTAGTGTGGTGCCCAACTTTTTTTTGTCAGCTTCGCAATTCAGGTACAACAATTTCTTGTGATCCTCTAACATGCGCTGCAACTTCTTCCTATCAAAATCACTTGCGCAGTTTCTCTTTGCATCGGCAATGGCCCGACCTAGATCATCAACGGGCTCATCTGATGCCTCTTCTTCAGCTTGTTCCCGCATTGCCGGCTCAGCTTCTTCCTCCATTGTTGTATCATCATATTCAGGGAACCCATGGCCAGGATAGATGTCGTCGTCCTCTTCTT
Source organism: Triticum dicoccoides (assembly GCF_002162155.2). Taxonomy (NCBI): domain Eukaryota; kingdom Viridiplantae; phylum Streptophyta; class Magnoliopsida; order Poales; family Poaceae; genus Triticum; species Triticum dicoccoides. Next base: position 740,265,859 of record NC_041386.1, on the reverse strand, counting down.
CTTCATTGTCTTCCATCATAACCCCTCTTTCTCCGTGCTTGGTCGAAACATTATAGTGGGGCATGAAACCGGACTCAAATAGGTGGACGTGAATGGTTCTTGACGTAGAGTATTTGTGATCATTCTTACAACCAACACATGGACAAGGCAGAAAACTATCCGCCCGCTTGTTTGCCTCAGCGGCAAGAAGAAAAGTATGCACGCCATTAATGAACCCGGGAGAGCATCGATCATCATACATCCATTGTCGGCTCATATCTTCATTATACACAAAACCGAATAGACCAAATTAATACAAGTTCATACATAAAGTTCATATACAACACTTAATTAAATGCAACATACACATAACTCTCTAGCTAAAGAATTTAAATGCAACAACAAATGCGATCAAGATCGCAACTAAGGTAACAATTGATCCAACAGCATAATGATACCAAGCCACACTATCAATGGCATATTTTCTAATCTTTCTAATCTTCAACCGCATTTTCTCCATCTTGATCTTGTGATCATCGACGACATCGGCAACATGCAACTCCAATTCCATCTTCTCCCCCTCAATTCTTTTCAATTTTTCTTACAAATACTCATTTTCTCTTTCAACTAAATTTAACCTCTCGACAATAGGTTCAGTTGGAATTTCCGGTTCACATACCTCCTAGATAAAAATAACTATGTCAACTTGATGGGCATAATTTGTCATAAACACGAAATGCAACAACTAATTTTAAGAGAGAATATACCACATCTGAATCATAACAAGGACGAGGGCCGACGGGGACGGATATCAAAAGCATGACACTATGTATAACAAACAACGTACGGGTAAGATAATTATACGAGTAACTATATATCCAAATCACACAAACATAAATTTGGTAATGTAAAACATTCATGAACAAGAGCCTCACCACAAGGTGGTGCCAGAGACGGGACGGTGCAGACGATCAAAGGTGGTTACAATGAAGATATCAAAGGCACTAAGTAAACCACACCTACATATGCAAACTAAGTGTTATTTTTGACCTCAAATTGCATATAAATCAAATACTAGCACATATAATTCCTCCCAAATTACTAAACTCACAAATGAATCACTATACAAAGCATTGCAAGAGCTAATCTAGCAATGAGAGCTGAAAGGACAAAGTTGCTAACCTTTGTGATCATTTGAATGGATGGGGGCCTTCAAATCTTGACAAATTTTGGGCAAAATTTGTGATGAGCTCGAGGAAGAGAGGGGAAGAACAGAGGAAGTGAGGGGAAAGGGAAAGAACAGAGGAGCTCGGGTGGACGAAGGGTTTATGTACGACGACCTTTAGTACCGGTTCGTGCCACGAACAGGTACTAAAGGTGCTGGGGGGGGGGGGCAGACTGACAACATCCTGCCACCACTCTCTTTAGTACCGGTTCGTGGCAGGAACCGGTACTAAAGGTTTGCCACGAACCGGTACTAATGACAGCGGCCGGCTAGCCATTGGAACCGGCACTAATGTACACATTAGTGCCGGCTCAAAAACAAACCGGCACTAATGTGTCTGACATTAGGTCCTTTTTCTACTAGTGCACCTTATGAAGGAAATATGCCCTAGAGTCAATAATAAAGTTATTATTTATTTCCTTATTTCATGATAAATGTTTATTATTCATGCTAGAATTGTATTAACCGGAAACATAATACATGTGTGAATACATAGACAAACATAATGTCACTAGTATGCCTCTACTTGCTAGCTCGTTAATTAAAGATGGTTAAGTTTCCTAACCATAGACATGAGTTGTTATTTGATTAACGGGATCACATCATTAGGAGAATGATGTGATTGACTTGACCCATTCCGTTAGCTTAGCACTTGATCATTTAGTATGTTGCTATTGCTTTCTTCATGACTTATACATGTTCCTATGACTATGAGATTATGCAACTATCATTTACCGGAGGAACACTTTGTGTGCTACCAAACGTCACAACATAACTGGGTGATTATAAAGGAGCTCTACAGGTGTCTCCGAAGGTACATGTTGAGTTGGCGTATTTCGAGATTAGGATTTGTCACTCCGATTGTCGGAGAGGTAGTGCAGAACCGGCCTTTAGTGCCGGTTCGTAACGGCCTTTCGTGCCGGTTCTCCAACCGGCACTAAAGAGTGGGGACTAAAGGTCCCCCCCTCAGTACCGGTTCGTCACGAACCGGCGCTAAAGTGCGAACACGTGGCATGAGCCAGGCCCGGGTGCGCGTAGGGCTTTAGTACCGGTTGGTAACACCAACCGGTACTAAATGTTTGGGTGTTTTTTTTTAATTTTTCCTTTAGTTTTGTGTTTTCAATTTAATTTAGTGATTGTTTTACATTATAATGAGTTGTTAAATCATTAGGTGAAAGTACTGCGGATTAGTTTCGACTGGAGGATCTAGCTAGCTATAGCTAAGTGATCAAGTATATATATATATATATGCCATATCGATATTATATACTTGATCACCTAATTAGGTGATCAAGTATAATATATATGGATATGGCATATATATAGTTGATCACTTAGGTAGGATCCATCCATCTGAAACTAATATGTGGTTTCTTTCATTAAATGATATAATAATTACTCATATATCATCATATTATTAATATAAAAACTCTTGCATCATATCATCAACATACTCTAGAGCTAGCTAGCTAAAACTCATCGTAGTCGTCATTATCACTATTTAATCATCATAGTCATTACCGCTATCAAATCACCACCAACAGTAGCTTAAAGAAGAAACATTCACTTGTACCAGAAGCAAAAATATCATCGAGTTCAACATGATTGTCATGATATTATAAGCGTTCATATATAACACCACAAAAGAAAATCACTCTTTGAGATTAAGTTCAGAACGAAGAACACGGACATGAAAGGACAAGTACTAAGAGCAGCATGCTAAATCACTCCTGCTAGCTACTCTCTCTCTGGTAAAATAGCATAGAACATGTATAGCTCTCCTGATTCATCAAACTGGAGCATGCAGATGAACCTGTCTCCTAATCATGGGCTGCGCTTCTCATTGCTGCCCCCTAGTACTTCTGTGCGATCGTTAACAATTTTCCTCCAATCTTTCACTATTAAGCATTCATCGCTTCTAGAAATCCAGAATGCATTAATGTGCAATGCAGGATATCTTGGCCATAAGCTAATAATTGACATGCGACCTTTAGTCTCGATCCCCTGAGGCACAACCGTCATCGGTAGTCCCTGTTGAAGAACATCGTATAGTACTTAATTAATATACTTAGCAATGAAAGTTTAGCAAAAAAATTATGTATGCAAAAGATGCACTGAGGACAAATAGTAAAAATCTTACCATCATTCCAAAATAGACGTGACTGTAGTTCAATACCATCACTGTTGGTCGCACATTTTGAGTACTAACATTTCTAAGTGCAGGAAGAAAATTTGTCTTGACAGTATGAAGATCCTCAAGCCATGAAACATAATGACTTATCTCCTCACAGTTTAATTCAGCTCCGGGACAGTAGTAGGTCCTGTCTACCAAGTGCCGGACATGTTTGGTTGAATGGAGATAAGCTGTCAATATAAATTATAGTTGTCAATTATTTTTGAATAAGCAATATCAAAGACAAAAATATAGTTGAAAAGAACTCACATAATGGTAGAATTGGAGGCGTCTGCACATTGACCCATATGTCTCTATTACCTTCAATATCATCTTCCAGACGAATATCAAAGGTGATAGCCATACCAGGCTTAAATGCATAAGTCTTGCATAGTGCTTGCCAAGTTTTGCATTCAAAATAGGTGTACATGTGTGCATTGTATACTTTGACGTTGAAAGTATAACCATGCTCAGTTTTCAGGTAATCTCTCTTTACCTCCATAGTTTCCATATCATTGAAACCTATCTTATCCAAGACAAAAATTCTTGCATGGCAGGGGATGCGCTAGTAGAATAGTGAAAATTAAAAATTATAAGTCAGGCAAATGAAGGATATAAATATATATATATAAGTCATGCTTAATTACGAAAACAGACACTTATCATTGTGACTTACTATATCGAATTCGAAGGTCTCATCCAGCTTGATGCTGAATCGCCTATCATCAACAAGAAAATTTCGGTCGCACTGGCCACGCTGGTATTCACAGTATTCGCACACAATGAAATTTTTTCCGTCGTCAGACAACATTTCCTATGTTAATATAGGCAAAACATTAAACACTTACTAGTTCAACTAATTCAACTAAGCATTTACTAAAAATAAACTAGTTATATTAATTCAAACAATCTCATTTACCTAAATTTTAATTAGTTCAAATAATCTCATATACCTAAATTTTCTTGCTAAAAATAAACTAGTTCTATTAATTCAACTAGTTCAACTAAGCATTTACTAAAAATAAACTAGTTCAACTAATCTCATATACCTAAATTTTCTTACTAAAAATAAACTAGTTATATTAATTCAACTAGTTCAACTAAGCATTTACTAAAAATAAACTAGTTATATTAATTCAAACAATCTCATATACCTAAATTTTAATTAGTTCAAATAATCTCATATATACCTAAATTTTC
>NC_041386.1:740259585-740260977 GCF_002162155.2 Triticum dicoccoides | reverse complement strand
TTTACTAAAAATAAACTAGTTCTATTAATTCAACTAGTTCAACTAATCTCATATACCTAAATTTTCTTACTAAAAATAAACTAGTTATATTAATTCAACTAGTTCAACTAAGCATTTGCTAAAAATAAACTAGTTCTATTAATTCAACTAGTTCAAGTAATCTCATATACCTAAATTTTCTTACTAACAATAAACTAGTTATATTAATTCAACTAGTTCAACTAAGCATTTACTAAAAATAAACTAGTTCTAATTCATCTAACATTAACATTTCTAACATTCTAAAAATAAACTAGTTATATTAATTAATTCATCTAAACAATAGGAAACAGAAAATAAGTAAAAAAAATATGTGTGTCTGTTTGTGTGTATGTGTGTATACGTTCATGTGTGTGTAGTGTACAGGTGTGTGTGTGTGTATGTACATGTGTGTGTGTATGCGTGTGTGTATGTGTGTGTGTGTGTATGTGTGTGTGTGGTACGATCGAGCGGGCGTACGGGCGGCGGGGGCGGCGAGGGCAGCGGGGACAGCGACGACGTGCGGCGGGGGCGACAGCACGGTGGGGGCGACGGCACGGCGCGGCGTCGGCGGCGTCGGCGCGATAGATCGATGATGTCGCGCGAGAAGTGGAAGGAGATAACTGATTTTTCATAAGTGTAGTATATATAGGATGGGCCGTTACTACCGGTTGGTGGCTCCAACCAGTACTAAAGGCTAATTTTGGCCAGCCCAAGCGGCGGGAAACGAGGGCCTCTAGTACCGGTTGGTGGCTCCAACCAGTACTAAAAGGCAACACATTAGTACCGGTTGGAGCCAACAACTGGTACTAAAGGCCGTGCGCTACCACCCGCAGTGCGCTACTTTTAATCCCACCTCGCCGATCGAAGGGCAGCCGCACCGGTTTATAAACCCAGCCGCGGCTGCCCTTTCGAACTCCTCTATATAGCAAGCTTCTGGGCCTAACTAGGGCGCGCTGCCCTGTGAGCCTGCTGGCCCTTCTGTGCCTGTATTTGCACAATCTAGGTCTAGTAGGCCCACTGGGCAGCGCCCGAACATTTTTTTTATAAATTTTTTTCCTACATTATTTATTTTCTTCTATTTATTTTCGAGTAATTTTTTTATATAGTTTTTTATTTTCTGCTTTTTTTTCTTCTATTTATTTCTGAGTAGTTTTTTTGCTGTATTTAGTTTCTTTGTGAATATTTTTGCTTTATATATATTTTTTTCTTTTCTACATTATTTATTTTCTTCTATTTATTTTTGAGTAATTTTTTTATAAAGGTTTTTCTTTTCTACTTTATTTTTTTCTTCTATTTATTTCTGAGTAGTTTTTTTATTGTATTTAGTTTCTTTGTGAATATTTTTGCTTTATATAATTTGTTTTCTTTTCT
>NC_041386.1:740136279-740142435 GCF_002162155.2 Triticum dicoccoides | reverse complement strand
AATAAAAAACCCTAAGAAAGTTTGTAATTTCTTGTACCTAAAACAAAAATGTTCACAAAGAAACTCTAAATACACAAAAAAAACAACACAAAAATAAATAAAGCAAAAAATAAAATAAAAAAAGCCCGCCTACTAGGCCAGAGCGGCCTGCATACGACTAGAAACCCAACCTGTCGTTGGGCCAGGATGCAGGCCCGCAAAGGCCAAGTGGGCTCACAGGGCTGCAAAGAACACGTAGGGCCAGTAAGCCTGCTTTGGAGAGGAGCTCGAGAGAGCGACCGCACGGGGGTTTATAAACCAGTGCGGTCGCCCCTCGGCTAGCGAGGTGGGACTAAACTTGCCGCACCGCACCTGCGCCAGCGCACCCCTTTTAGTATCGGGTCGTGGCACAAATCGGTATTAAAGGGGGGCCTTTACTACCGGTTTGTGCCACCACCCGGTACTAAAGGGGGTCGCTTCCCGCCGCTTGGCCTGGCCAAAACAGGCCTTTAGTATCGGTTGGTGGTCCCAACCGATACTAAAGGTGCCTTCTATATATACAACGGCTACGAAAATTTCAGTTTCCCTCTCTGTTCGTTCCTCTGTTTCCGTCTCCGTCGCCGTCGCTGCCGCCCTCGATCGTCTCCATCGCCACTCGTCTCCGTCGCCGCCCCCGTCCCCGTCGCCGCCCCCGTCCCCGTCGCCGCCCCGGGCCCGTCCCCGTCGCGCCGTCCCCGTCCCCGTCGCGCCGTCCCCGCCGTCGCCTCGCCGTCGCCTCACCGTCCCCGTCGCCTCGCCGTCGCCTCGCCTCGCCGTCGCCGTCGCCCGCTGTGAGCCCTCCCCGAGCCCGTACACACACACACAAGCATGTTTAATTAGTTTAGATAATTAGTCTTTAATTAGTTTAGATTATTATTTTGTATGTTTAATTAGTTTAGATAATTAGTGTTTAATTAGTACACACGCACACACGTATTTTGTATGTTTAATTAGTTTAGATTATTTAGATTATTATTTTTTCACTATTATATATGTATGAATGCATGTTAGATGGATATAATTAGTGTTTAATCAGTTAGAAATTAGTGTTATATAGAAATGTTAGAAATTAGTGTTATATAGAAATGTTAGAAATGTTAGAAATTTTAGTGTTATTTAGATTATTTAGATTAGCATAATTAGAGTTATATAGAAATGTTAGAAATTTTAGTTATCAAAATCCAATCATTAAAAAAATGTTACTTTTTGCGGGCATATAGCTAGTATTTGTTCTCGACGATGCCCGGCCCGCATCCTCGCCGTCGACCCGTCCGCGACGATGTCCAGCCGACCCATGTCCGGGACTGGGCTCAGCCGGGCTGGCACTGGGAGGTGCTGCCTGGAGGGGCGCGCCGCTTGATGAGGAACCCGGCCCCGGGTCCCGTCGTCGACCCTGATCTCGTTTGGTGGCGTTCGCGTGGGCCAGTTTCGGTGCGGAGGGACCCGGCCCCGCCGGAGGTGGTATGTCGCCCTGTCAGGGAGGAGGACGAGCACGTCGATCGCTACATGGTTGCGTTAGAGGGCGGCAGGTTCTCGAATACCTGGCAGTATCTTCGGGGATCTCACTTCAGCTATGATCCTGTGAGGGTTCCTTCTCTTTGGGTGTCCACCGCCCGCGCCGCAGGAACCGCGAGTGTCCTAGATTCTTCTGTAGTATTCGATCTTTAATTAGCTAGCCAGTGATGTACTATTCAATATTATATATTATTCGAGATGATGTATTCGAGATTATATCTATTATTCGAGACGAAGTATTCGAGATTATATCTATTATTCGAGACGATGTAATTTGAATACTAAATTGTTTTATATTTCTTTTGAATTAGTTAAATAAAACCTATGGCAGACAATACCGATAGAGAGGGAGAACAGACCATGTTCGATATGATACGCGGGCCAAATGATGATCAGAATGAAGAAGATTATGACGGCTCTGAATTTCTAAACAACACCTGAGAGGGTGATATGATATTCGATCGCGACGACCGAATTGATGAAGTCATGAACTACGATTATGACGATGATGAAGAACATGTTGATCCTGAAACAACAAAGACCGGCGAGGTATATATATTTATATAAGCAGGTATCTGGTGATCATCACATGTTTTAAATGACTTGAAGATATATTAACGAATCGATCTTTGTTCTTTCAGCCATCCAGATCGAGCAAATCTTCAGGCAAAAGGACGAAACGAGGCCCGAACAAAAAGTTGAAGGAGGGCGTAAAGTACAATATCGAGGCAGTCAGACCTAATGGCGAACCATTAGCGCCTAAGAAGATTGCGGACAAGTTCATTCGTCAGTGTGGATTTCTTGTAAAGGACCAACTCCCGATCTCCCTTCAAGAATGGAGAGAGCCAGCAAAAGACAAAAGACAAAAAGGCAAAGAGGATGCTGCTCCACGTTCAGATGTTACTTTTGTCGACAAGAATCAAAAAGATCTGCTTTGGGATACTCTCATGGAACATTTCACCCTACCAGATCATTTCACAGAAGCAGATGTGCAGAAAGTCAAGGACGCTGCTCTTAGGAAGATGGCGGTTGCATTCAAGAACCACAAGAATCGTGAATGGGACAAGTACGTCAAGGGAGGAAGGAAGACTCCAGTATTCGAGGGAACACTAGAGAACCAACGTGCTCATTGGGACGATTTCGTGAAATTCAAGGATTCGGAATTAGCTAAGGAACGGTCAAGAATAAACAAGAAGAATGCCGAAAAAAAGGATAAGTTCCGTAAGCTGGGGCCAGGTGGCTATGCGGTGGCAATGCCTAAGTGGGATAAGTCTAAGAAAGAGATGGAGGATGCAGGTGCCACTCCGGTTACTAAGAGCTGGCCCCCCAGGGCCAGGACTTGGTTCTATGCACATGGGGGGGAGTTGGACTCGAAGACAGGCAATGTTTCAACGAGGGCAAGTCTGAAGGGAGCCGACGATGCGATACTTGTTGCAATAGAAGAGGCACGATCGGGGGTGTTCCAGCCCAACAGAGAGAACGACGAGCTTACGCGTGCCCTGGGAAATCCTGAACACCCGAGAAGAACACGAGGCAAGGGCGCTATTCCGTGGTATGAGGGGTTCTCAGACTGGAACACCGACTACAGAACCCGTGCGAGAAAGAAGATTGCGGAGGAGAAGAAGAGAAAGATGGAGGAGGAGCAGAGGAAGCGGGACTATGAACGCCTTCAAGGCCTAGAAGCAAGTCAAGCGGAATTGGTAGTCAAATTCCAGCGGCAGCAGGAGCAGATCGACTCACTTACCCAGCAAAGGGGGTCTCAGCAGCTGCAGCAGCTAGCGAATGATCCAGCATTGGATAGCACCGCCCCATCCATGCCGAGAAGCAGCGTGGGTTCCGCCCCGGACGACGCAATGCTGGGTAGATACCCTATGGATGACATCACGGAGAACACTAGCTGCGAGCTACACGTCAAAATGAAGAACATATCCATGATGGTGGCGGACGCCGTTGCTTTTACAAATCCCCCCGAGGCAACCTTCCATTGCAACCCGATTCCAGTGGGCTATGCTCGTGTCTTGGTTGATGAGGTGGTGGACCCATATTCGGAGCTAGAGCTTGACTATCCTGGAGGTGACGACGAGCGCTTTCTCGGAGACGCCAAACATCGTATCATCCTATGGAAAAAAGATTGCATCATCATTCGAAGGCCACCGACACCACGTCAGCCGACTCCTCGTCGAAGTCCTCCGAGTCAGCAGTCTCCCGCTCCTGCAAGTCCACCAAGTCCGGCAAAGTGTCAGGCCACTCCTCCTCCAAGTCCGACAAAGTGTCAGGCCACTCCTCCTCCTCCAAGTCAGCCACAGCGTCAGACATCCACTCCTCCTCCAAGGCCGGCACAAACTCAGGCCACTCCTCCTCCAAGTCTGGCACAGCTTCAGGCGGCCACTCCTCCTTGTCCAACTCAGCCCCGTCAGTCGTCTCCGCCGCCTCAGCAATCACAGAAGAGACACCCCGCAGCTATGGTGCGTAGCGGTACGAGTCGAGGTAGTACAGGAAGTACAGGCGAAGGCAAGCGATATAAATATGGTCCAAGCCTCACGCCTCTTCCGCAGAGGGCTTATGACAGGTCCGAGGAGGAAATCGCAGCCATATCCAAGTCCGAGGTGGAAGCCCATTTTGCACCGAAACCGCCAACACCGCCAAGGGAGAAAGTGCCTGAGGAAACGATTGACCACTTCATTCATATGGCTCAACCACCAGCTCCCGAGCCTGTTGACACAGACTATGAGCGCCACATCAGGAAGTTAAATCGAGCACGTGTACGTAAGGAGGCGAGCTCGGGATCGAGCAAACAAGAAGCAGCTGTCAAAAAATGCGGGAAAACCATTCCCCAGCTGGGAGAACAGGCGGCGCAATCGATCCCCTCGCTTGTTGTGCCAACAACACGTGACAGTACGCGCGCCCAATATTATTGTGGGCAAACAGTTTACGTTCCTGAGGTGGGCAATGTGGTAATAACGGAGGAGCATATAATGCAGGCTGAAGTTCTCAAAATCATTGTTGGACAACTCGTCGAGATCGAGCCCATGCCTGTGCTTAGAGAGGATGAAATAAAACGAAAATATGTCCGGGGCCAACCTTTGGTCGAGCCAGACAAGGTCAAGAACCTCCCAACGAGAATGTATGAATTGCATCAATGGTACATGAACATTAACAAGATTTCCGATCGATTGTCCCTCATGGTGAATGTCAAGGAGGATCATTACTACCATGAGAAAGCTGTGTCCGTTGAGTATTCTGAACTGTTTCAGTTATACAATCAAGACGCACTCGACAAATCTATCGTCAGTTGCTATTGTCTGTAAGTGATTTCTTTCTGTAATTTAAGTCGCAAGCTAGCTGTAGTGATCCTTATCATTACTTGTAATTATCCTTACTATATTCTTTTCAGTGGTATTATATGCAGGATGAAGATGTATGAAATGAGAAAAGGTGGACGCTATGGCATTGGGTTCATTGACCCAAACACCGTTAATGAATACACATAAAAAATAGATGAACGTCATCAAAAGGCCGTAGAGGACAGCATGCTAGAGTTCTTGAAGCGCCTCAAATACAATGAAGATATACTACTTCCTTACAACTTCAGTGAGTCATACTGTCTTGTACTACAAATTCTCTGTTTTTGCCTACTAGCTAGCTACATGTTTTTGCTTACATATGCCCGCTTAATTAAGACATGCAAACGTGTGTGCATGCAGATATCACTGCGTCTTGTGTATCATTAAAGTTGACGCCGGAACAGTTGAAATACTGGACTCACTACTCAAAGAAAAAACTGACTATAACATCCTGTTTGGGATAGTCAACAGGTAATTTCAATCATTATTAACTATATATCTCGGCCTATTTAGTTCGTTATTTCATGATATGAACTATTTAATAACCCCTTTATTCATTTTCTTTTTCGGCGGGCAGGGCTTGGGCAAGGTTCATCAGGGTCACGGACAGCGAATGGAAAGAAAGCTTAAATGGGGAAGACCCAAGGTAAGTAATTAAGTAGTACTAGCTAGCTAGCTAGCTGCCATCTCTTTAATTATCATGCTTGATTAATTATTATCTGATCAAATTCCATTCTCGTAAAGGCCCTGAAGCAGGCGTAGGGGACTGATCTGTGTGCATTCTGCGTTTGCGAGAACATTCGCATGATGGCGTCCGAAAGGAGCAGATCTCAAAGACAGGAATGGGTACGCTTGTCAAAACACTATTCACAATTTTTACACCATTATCGATATCTAGTCACACAACTAATACACATGCATATTGATCTTCTTCTTAACAGTTTAGAGAGGTGCGGGCGAAGCTCCTAGAAACGGAGCGCGTAGAAGCACTTCAAGAGGAAATAGCGGGATTTTTGCTCGACCAGGTCATAAATTCGAAGGGAGAATACTATTACCCGCTACCGCCCCAATGAAAACCACTTCCAATTGTCATCGTGCTCCGAAGGCACCAATTAGGCTATAATGCCACTGGCTCCGAAGGCAACATGCATATGTAGGAGAAATTGTATATAGCTATACATGTGTGTATGTGTGAATTAATTAATATGATGGTTTGTGAGACATTGATGATATATATATGCATGATTGGTTCTACTAGAAATTCTATATATATATATAT
>NC_041386.1:740134634-740136129 GCF_002162155.2 Triticum dicoccoides | reverse complement strand
TATATGCATAACGTGTACAATGTGTAGTATCGTAAAATACCAGCAAACAAAAAAGAATTAAAATGGAAACACAAAATTAAATGAAAAAGAAATCATAAAACTAAAACCCCCCAAACCTTATAGTACCGGTTGGTCTTACCAACCGGTACTAAAGGACTCCAGGCCCCTGGAGCTGGCTCGTGCCACGTGGTTTCCCTTTAGCACCGGTTCGTGCTGAACCGGTACTAAAGGGGGGGGGCTTTAGTGCCCACACTTTAGTGCCGGTTATGGAACCGACACTAAAGGGCCTTACGAACCGGTGCTATTGCCCGGTTCTGCACTAGTGTATTAATCGGTCCGGTTTTGCTTGTAGTTCCTAGGTTCCGAGCACTAATAAGGTAAAATTGGAAATAACCATCAGTGTGTTGTAAGCATTTCAATATGACAACACTATATCAATATATAACTACATATTACATGTCAAACAATGAGTAATGACAAAGAAAATGGGACAACACTGCAATGCATGGCCTATGGAATGGGGGATGAAGTGTAATGTGCAACAGTCTACTGAAGGGGAGACCCTCTTTGGGTTTCTAAACACAAGGGACCAGCCCAATTAATCCCTAGATTCGTGATTAATCGCTTGTCGGAGTGATAAATTGGCTCAAATGATAAATAGAAAAGGTAAGGTATAAACTTAGCGGTCACCCATTGATAAACGATAAACTAGATGATAAATCAGTGAATCTTATGACATTTTGAACATTTGGTTTTAATATGTTGCTGTTCATTTTTTTTGTCCTGTGTAAAATGTGGGCAAGAAATTGTTGATGCGGCTGCCTTGCAGTTATGTCATTTTCGAGCAGCCATTCAAGCAATTGTTCACGCAAATACAAAAAAACATGAAATTGCAAAAAGTTGATTATTCTTAAAAAATAATCACGGATTAAAAAAAACAACTTTGTGGAATGTTTAAAAATATATTATTTTTTCAAAAAGATCATCTATTTAAAAAATAATAAATTTGGAAAAAAATCACGGATTTGAAACTAGTTCATCGATTTACTTCGTGGATTTGAAAAAATTCATTAATTTTTTAAAAAAGTAATTTGAAAATATTACATGGGTTGTAATAAAATATTTTATAAAGAAATTCACAATTTAAATATATTCATGCATTTGAAAAAAGTTAATGAATTTGTAAAAGGTTCACAAATTTGAAGAAAGGTTCAATTTCAAAAAAGCTCACGCACATAAAAAAGAAAAAGAAAAGAAAAGGAGCGAAAAAGGAACAAATATATGAAAAATAAAAAAGTATATAGAAAAGAAAAAACTGAAATAAAACCGAAAACAACCAGTCCAGAAAAGGTCAAAAAAACAAGGCCTAATAAGCTTCTAGAACTTCACAAACCCAGGAGAAGTTCCAGCAAAAACTATTTGATCGGCCGGTCCAACCTGATTGAATGGTGTGCGCATACCGCTCAAAGGAAAAGAATGGTGTGCGCATAAGAGC
>NC_041386.1:740129219-740134224 GCF_002162155.2 Triticum dicoccoides | reverse complement strand
GGTTAGAGCTGAAATTGGCGCCGGCGGACCCAGGCCAAACCCAGCGCGCTGGAGGCCGCCCGGTGGCGAGGGGGGGGGGAGGGAGGGGGGAGCACGCCAAAACTTCCCGCGCCGGATTGCCACCCCGTGGGTCCGCCGAGTCAGCGACTGCATCATCGTCCTCATCTCATTGCCTCGGCTCCCACACGAATCAATGCCAAGCCTGCCGTCGGTCAGCCTTCCATTGAACACGGGTGGTGCAGCGAAGATAAGCTGTCGCGCGTCCCGCCCCTCCCCGCCACACGTCCACAATGTTGTTGCCCCCTTGCCGCTATAAAAACCGTCCTTCGTCGCCGCTTGCCGCACACTCGCTTCCACAACCATCTCTCTTGCCCCCGACCCCCTTCTTTCCCTCTATGCACTTGTTCGCACTCTCTCCTACTTCACAGATGGCCGAGAGGTTCCCCGGAGACGGAGCGACAGCCAACGGCTTCAGCCGCCGCCTTCTACGAGGCCAACTACCCGGCAACGCCCGACATGCGCGTGTTGGGCTCGTGGAGGCTCGGTGCCGGGGGCGTCCCCTAGACCTCGCCGCCCTCCGACGCTGAATGCCGCAACCAGATTGCGCAGATCCGGGCAGCGCTGCCAGATGAAGCGCGAAAGCAGCCGAAGTACGCCACCCCCGACAACCACACTTTGTGGACGACATACTTCCAGCGCCGCCACGCTGACCAACTCACGTCCACGAACGGTGCTCCGGCGCAAAGGTGGTACCACAACTCCGACGACCGCCGTCAATGGTGGGGCATCCTCGGGCGCACGCTCCATGCATCCTCAAGCACATCGAGGGTGGCAACTTGCCGCCTTTGGAGTACCCGGCGCCATCTTTCTCGCTCCCGAGCGACCACTCGTGCCTGCCGAGGCACATGGTGGGGACGTCCTCCTCTTGCTCTGGCTCCCAATCCTTCGGCACAATGACACCACTCGGCCGTCAAGGCCGAGCCCTGGGAGACGCCGGAGCGCCGATGCAACTGTGGCGGCAGCCTCGTCATAAATGAGGGTCGCCGCCAACCTTTCCCTCCTGTCCCCGGCAATCTTCGCCTGGTCGGGCCGAAGAAGGAGGTGACGCCACCGTCGTTGTCAAGCAGGAGCACGTCGACATTGCCGCCGACCTCGAAACCGGCGGGAAATGGGCGCAGGAGGAGATGGAGTGCCAGCGCCGCGCCATGGAGGAAATCGCCGATCGGCTCCGCGGCCGCAATGAGGGCCGCGTCATCGTCCTCAACGACAGTGACGACGAGGCCCGCCGACTAACCCCGTCCGCAACGGCGACCCAGGACAGGGCCGTAGCACAGATGGCAACATGCAGGACGATGATGGTGGCGGCGACAGCGGCGACTACACCGCCTTCTACAAAACTCCTCGGCATGTAGTAGGCTCTATGAGGCGGTGGCGGCTTAGTTTTTAAGTTTTTAATTATGTCTTTAAATTTGTACAAATATGAATGAAAAATGCATGAATTTGGTCCAAATTCGTGTCATTTTCCTTCAAAATTTAGCCAAATTTGTATTTTTAAAACTGCATTTTTGGCCAACTTAGGGCGGCGGTTGGGAACCCGAGTGCCCCCACGGTGAAAATAGCGCCGGCTAGCCCCCAGGAGGCGCTATTTCAATCCCTGGGGGCACCGAATGGCTAGAGATGCTCTAAGGCGTCAAGTAGGAGTCGGGTTCTCCTTTTGCCGGCACTAGTCTCATGAGCCCATATTAGGCGCGCGAGGCACCCCCAGTCGCGACAGCGCAGAGGAGATCCGATGAAGATGAAAAGTTGCTCTATTTTCCTATATATAAGAAGAAAAAAGAGAGGACATGCATGAAAAAAGTAAAAAGGAGGCATGCATGACAAAAAGTAAAATAAAAGACAAATTTGATAAGAAATAAATAATGATGAAACAGGAACCAATAACTATGACATGTATGGCAAGAAATAGTGATGAAATAGGGGCACAAGTACGTGCGTCAACAAGAGACCATAAAACTGTTCTTTTCTAGAGAGAAAAAATCTCTTTTTATGATTAAAAAATCATGTATCTTTTCAACAACCTTTTTAACTCTTCATGTATTTAAGAAATAGCTACAAATTCTTAGATTATAGAACATTTTTTGTAAATTAAGACCGTATGGTATTTTTTCTCGCGTTGCAACGCACGGACCTTTTTGCTAGTAAAAACTAAAGTATTGAAAAACTACAGTAATATAGTCCGTACCCAATACCACGGTTTTGACATAGCAAAGTATTTTTGAAGTATTTAGAATACTGTGGACCTGTTTGGCAGGAGCACTAGTGCAAAACCGGCCTTTAGTGCCGGTTCGTAACGGGCTTTAGTGTCAGTTCGCCAACCGGCACTAAAGAGTGGGGACTAAAGGTCCCCGGCCTTTAGTACCGGTTCGTCACGAACCGGCGCTAAAGTGCCACCATGTGGCACGAGCCAGGCCCGTTTGCGTGGAGGGCATTAGTACCGGTTGGTAACACCAACCGGTACTAAATGTTTGGGTGTTTTTTTTAATTTTTCTTTAATTTTGTGTTTTCAATTTAATTTAGTGATTGTTTTACATTATAATGAGTTGTTAAATCATTAGGTGAAAGTACCACGGATTAGTTTCGACTGGATGCATTATTGAATATGTCTATATATAGCTAGCTAGTTAGAGTATATGCCATATCCATATTATACTTGATCAACTATATAATATATACGGATATGGCATATACTTGATCACTTAGCTAGGTAGGATTCATCCAGCTGAAACTAATCTGCGGTTTCTTTCATTAAATGATATAATACTTAACTAGCTATCTAATCACCACCAGCACTACTAGCTTAAAGAAGAAACATTCACTTGTACCAGAAGCAAAAATATTATCGATCGAGTTTAACATGATTGTCATGATATTATAAGCGTTCATATATAACACCATAAAAGCAAATCACTTAAGTTCAGAACGAAAAACACGGACATGAAAGGACAAGTACTAATTAAGAGCAGCATGAAGAACTAGCTAAATCACTCCTGCTAGCTACTCTCTCTCTGGTAAAATAGCATAGAACATGTATAGCTCTCCTGATTGATCATACTGGAGCATGCCGATGAACCTGTCTCCTAATCGTGGGCTGCGCTTCTCATTGTTGCCCCCTAGTACTTCTCTGCGATCATTAACAATTTTCTTCCAATCTTTCACTATAAAGCATTCATCGCTTCTAGAAATCCTGAATGCATTCATGTGCAATGTAGGATATCTTGGCCGTAAGCTAACAATTGACATCTGACCTTTAGTCTCGATCCCCTGAGACACAACTGTCATCGGGAGTCCCTGTTGAAGAACATTGTATAGTACTTAATTAATATACTTAGCAATGAAAGTTTAGCAAAAAAATTATGTATGCAAAATATGCACTAAGATCAAATAGTAAATATCTTACCATCATTCCTAAATAGATGTGACCGTCGTTCAATATCATCACTATTGGTCGCACATTTTGAGTACTAACATTTCTAAGTGCAGGAAGAAAATTTGTCTTGACAGTATGAAGATCCTCAAGCCATGAAACATAATGACTTATCTCCTCGCAGTTTAGTTCAGCTCCGGGACAGTAGTAGATCCTGTCTACCAAGCGCCGGACATGTTTGGTTGAATGGAGATAAGCTGTCAATAGAAATTAGTTGTCAGTTATTTTTGAATAAGCAATATCAAAGACAAAAATATAGTTGAGAAGAACTCACATAATGGTAAAACTGGAGGCGTCTGCACATCGACCCATATGTCTCTATTACCTTCAATATCATCTTTCAGACGAATATCAAAGGTGATAACCATACCAGGCTCAAATGCATAAGCCTTGCATAGTTCTTGCCAAGTTTTGCATTTAAAATATGTGTATGTGTGTGTATTGTATACTTTGACGTTGAAAATATAACTATCATGTTCAGTTTTCAGGTAAGCTCTCTTTACCTCCATAGTTTCTATATCTTTGAAACCTATCTTATCCAAGACAAAAATTCTTGCATGGCACGGGATGCGCTATTAGAATAGTGAAAATTAAAAATTATAAGTCAAGAAAATGAATCATATATAAGTCATGCTTAATTACGAAAATAGACTTATCGTTGTGACTTACTGTATCGAATACGAAAACAGACTAGTTCTCTCTATATATTAATTCAACTAGTTCAACTAAACATTTACTAAAAATAAACTAATTATATTAATTCAACTAGTTCAAACTAAGCATATACTAAAAATAAACTAGCTCTATATATTAATTCAACTAGTTCAACTAAGCATATACTAAAAATAAACTAGTTCTATATATTAATTCAACTAGTTCAAGTAAGCATTTACTAAAAATAAACTAGTTCTATATATATATTAATTCAACTAGTTCAACTAAACATTTACTAAAAATAAACTAGTTATATTAATTCAACTAGTTCAAACTAAGCATATACTAAAATAAAGTAGTTCTATATATTAATTCAACTAGTTCAACAAAACATTTACTAAAAATAAACTAGTTCTATATATATTAATTCAACTAGTTCAAACTAAGCATATACTAAAATAAAGTAGTTCTATATATTAATTCAACTAGTTCAACAAAGTATTTACTAAAAATAAACTAGATCGATCTAACATAACATTTCTAACATTCTAAAAATAAACTAGATAGTTCTAATTTATCTAAACATTAGAAAACAGAAAATAAGTAAAGAAATATGTGTGTAGTGTGTGTATATGTGTGTACGTACGTACATGCATGTGTAGTGTACGTGTAGTGTGTGTGTGTGTGTTTGTGTGTGTCTGTGTGTATGTGTGTGTGTGTAGTGTGTCTGTGTGTATGTGTGTGTGTGTGTATGTAGTGTGTGTGTGTATGTGTGTGTGTATGCGTGTGTGTGTGGAGCGGGCCGGGCGCGTACGGGCGGCGGGGGTCGGGGACGGCGACGAGAAGGGCCGGCGGCGGCCGGGGACG
>NC_041386.1:740128296-740129209 GCF_002162155.2 Triticum dicoccoides | reverse complement strand
CGTCGACGACGACGGGCGGCGGCACGGCGGCGCGGCGGGGGCGGCGTCGTTGAGATCGAGACTCGCGCGCGCGAGAAGTGGAACGAATTAGTGGCGACGATAACTGATTTTTCGTAAGCGTAGTATATATAGGATGGGCCTTTAGTACAGGTTGGTGGCTCCAACCGGTACTAAAGACCAATTTTGGCCAGCCCAAGCGGCGGGAACTAAAGGGCAACACATTAGTACCGGTTGGAGCCTCCAACCGGTACTAATGCCCGTGCGCTGCCACCCCGTAGTGCGCTACGTTTAGTCCCACCTCGCCGAGCGAAGGACAGCTGCACTGGTTTATAAACCCAGCCGCGGCTGTCCTTTCGAACTCCTCTATATAGCAGGCTTCTGGGCCTAATTAAGGCGCGCTGCCCTGTGAGCCTGCTGGCCCTAATGGGCATGTATTTGCACACCTAAGGTCTGGCAGGCCCACCGGGCAGCGCCCCAACATGTTTTTTATAAAAAAAATTCTTGGTGAATTATTTTTTTAGTATATGCTTTATTTTTCTTCGTGAAGAAGAGGCCCACTGGTCTGAATTATATAGTTATTTCTTTTCTGCTTTATTTTTTCTACTATTTATTTCTGAATAGTTTTTTTTGCTATATTTAGTTTCTTCGTGAATTTTTTTGCTTTATATAATTTTTTTTCTTTTCTGCATTATTTGTTTTCCTCTATTTATTTTTGAGTAATTTTTTATATAGTTATTCCTTTTCTGCTTTATTTTTTCTTCTATTTATTTCTGAATAGTACTTATTTTCTTCTATTTATTTTTGAGTAATTTTTTTATATAGTTATTCCTTTTCTGCTTTATTTTTTTCTTCTATTTATTTCTGAATATCATTTATTTTCTTCTATTTATTTTTGAGTAATTTGTTTATATAC
>NC_041386.1:740120950-740127244 GCF_002162155.2 Triticum dicoccoides | reverse complement strand
TTCTTCTTCTTCTTCTTCTTCTTCTTCCTCCTCCTCCTCATCCTCCTCCTCCTCCTCCTCCTCCTCCTCCTCTTCTTCTTCTTCTTCTTTAAATTGTGCATCTGAACGCAGAAAAAATACATTGATCAGTACCGCCTTTCAGCCAAAACGCACGCTACTGCTACACAGAAGTACATATTGATCATCAACGATCTTTTTGTATAGAATCTAAATCGTCAATCGGAATCTACCACCGATTTAAGAACCGGCGAAGACTCCTATTGCAGCCACAGATCCTACACATAGAGTTCAATGAAGACCAAATGCTTGGAATGGTTTGAGAAGTAACATAATTAAGGTGGTCAAATTCTTGTTAGGGGAGCGAGGTGGGATTAAAAATAGCGCCTGCCACAACCTATTTAGTACCGCTTCGTGCCACGAACCGGTACTAAAGGTGCTGGCATCTGTAGTACCAATTCGTGGCACGAATCTATACTAAAGATTACCAAAGAACCGGTACTAAAGGTCACCTCCCGCCAAGTCATTTGAACCGGCACTAATGGGAGCAATAGTGCCGGCTCATATGCCAACCGGTACTAATGTTTTACATATTGGGTTCTTTTTCTACTAGTGCAGCTTGCATGCATCGACGTAATATTAACTAGCTTGCCGCTTGAACCAGTTGCAAAAACGGTGCGTTGCTAGCAGGGCTAACGCTCGGCAAGACGGTCGTGCCGGCAGCGCACCATGTGGCGAAGCGCTCATGTTTGGCCTTCGTATGCGTCGCCGTTTAGGTAGTTGCCGTCGTTGAAAGAGACAAGTCTAGCAGCCTGCTCCTTCCCATCGACTACGGTACTCTCCTCTGTATTGTCTCCATGGTCGCCCGATCAAGATGAGCTCCACATACAACACGGCGGCGGCGGCGGCTTGGGAGCGACCGAAGATAACGATGGGCCTGTTCTTTTCGCGTGCTCTGCTTTACAAAAAGAAGTCCTGGGTTCTTTTTTTTACGCAAAGAAAATACCGTAGTATTGAAAAAACTGTAGTATTAATACCACAGTTGTGAGCGGTCATCAAACAACTCAAAGTAATTAAAACCATGGTAATCCTGAAAACTATAGTATTTTTGAAATACTTAGAAAACACTGAGCTATCAAACGGGGCCTAAATAAATGATCAAGGATAAAATCATTGTCACCAGATTACCTCCGCGCATGACATGTGCGCTTGGCTTTTTAATTTTTTTAACTTTATCTTATTTCTGAACGGCCCTTCTTATGCAATTGCGCACAACACATTTAACATCTTAAATCTGCTATTTTATGGTGCACATATCTATTTTTTTCATATTCAAATGTTGGCAGTGTTCTTCTAAATACAATTTTTTGTTTTTTTAAGTTTTTTTTTTCCAAAAAGGTGAATTATTGCCGTATCAAGAAGAAATATACAAATAAATAAACCCATCATTGGTACATGTGTAACGGATAGATATAAATAATCTCTAATCTCCTCTCATCCCCGATCCCTCCTCTTCGAGCCCCAACATGCATGGTCATAATAGATGGCGACCACGCCCTTGGGGTCAGCTCGACCCATCCGGCGGCTCCGACATGCCACCCATTCAATGCCCTAGGCAAAGTAGCCACACCATTGCTGATCACTCCAAACTCAAATGGACGCACACCACCCGTAGCTCCAGCGATGGGGCCACCCACCAAGCGTTGACAAGGCCCGCATCCCAACCATCCCGTCTTAACGGGCATCCTCTCCTCTCCCTCTCCCACTCTGTTGGACGTGAGGTGGTAAGCGGTGGTGGCGCCACTCTAGTAGGTAGCCAATGGCAACGCTCGTCGAGGGATGTAGGCTGTCTTTTGGGAGCACAAACATCACAGAATGGGACTGAGGGTATCGCCAACACGTATCACCGAATGCACCTGATAAAATGCGCATGGACACGCCCGACCGGGCGCCGGCCATCCAACTCTATAACCCACCCCCCTCTCCCCCCAAAGCCCCTACATGGTCGCCCCTTGTCCATCAATAGAGGAGAGAGAAGGGGGAAAGGAAAAGGTGGATGGTTGGTGGGTTGACGGCAGCAACGGACTCTCCGGATGCCCCCATACCCCATCTTGATCTGGTTCCAATTTGTGAGATTTCAGACAGTCTGGATTGTCTGAACAGATTTGGTGAGTCACGTTCGACGGCTTCTTTGTCCATTGAACATTTGGGGGTGATGCTACTTCTTGAGCTTGCGTTGGTTTTTTCTTTTAAGAGAAAATGGTGATGCAACAAAGTAGAGATAAGTATTTCGTTCAGTTAAGAACTAAGGTATCAAATTCAGTAGGAGATAAAAGCAAATCCCCAATCTATGCACCCGAACAAACAATCAAACACTTGCACCCAACGCGATAAAGGGGTTGTCAATTCCTTCACGGTCACTTGCGAAGGTGAGATTTGATAGATATAGATATAATAGATTACTAAAACGTAAAATAAAATAAAAGTAAATAAATCACAGCGAGGTATTTTTGGGTTTTTTTTTGGTTTATAGAACTGAAAATATATGATGAAAAATAGACCCGGGGGCCATGGGTTTCACTAGAGGCTTCTCTCTTGAAGGGAAATAATACGGTGGGTGAACAATTTACTGTCGAGAATTTGATAGAAAAGCGCAAAGTTATGACGATATCCAAGGCAATGATTATGCATATAGGCATCACGTCCGTGTTAAGTAGACCGAAACAATTCTGCATCTACCGTGTCATGAAGAATGGTTTACCCGAATCCTAGTTTGATGGTATCAATCACGTCGATACTATGTAAGAAATGATTCATTACGAGTATAATTTTTTTTGGATAAGATCCAGTGATCAAGGGTCTACCCCAGCTTCATCACTAACAAAACTTGGAGGGTTTTACTTTGCCACAGCAGCAGCAGCATCTAATGATACTTCCAAATGAGCAAAAAGCAGAAAACAGAAACTCTGTACATATACACCGGTGAGTTTTGTTAGGCCGTCAGGCATGTTCTAACTCATCCTAACCTGAACGAGTGCAGTTAGGGTTTACTTTTTTTATTTTTTAACACATGTCTACTTTTTTAATAGACATTGTAAAATTTCATTATAAATGTGTAACATGTTTTGATATATGGTAAACATGTTTCAAAATACATGATGTACATTTTTTCAAATACATAGCTAACAGGTCGACGTCAATGACATAGGAGAAAGATAGACGATGACGGACAGAATCGACTGCAACTGAATTTCTTTTCCGTCGACTGAAAATAAGCGACTCCAACAAATAAACCACGGTCGAACAGGAAGAGTGGAAGACTGAAAAGTTAAAAGGAAGCAACGTGGAATTTGGCATCATTTGGTTTAATGTTTACCAATTATAACTAGTTAATTAACCCTTGGTCACAGCACATTCAGTGTGAAATACTCCCTCTGTCTATAAATTTAAGATCATTAAACAATCTCATATTTCTTTACAGAGGGAGCACAAAAAGTTTGCAATAGAGTAGTTTAATTCTGGGGTCTAGTAAAGTAAAGCCAAGACCAGACTGGTAACTGCATTCATGCAAACAAGAAGAATGGTTTACCCGAAGCGTAGTTTGATGGTATCAATCACGTCATTAGTATGTAAGAAATGATTCATTATGAGTATAATTTTCTTTCGATAAGATCCACCGATCAAGGGTCTACCCCAGCTTCATCACTAACAAAACTTGAAGAGTTTTACTCTGCCACGGCAGCAGCAGCATCTAATGATACTTCAAAATGAGCAAAAAGCAGAAAACAGAGACTCTGTACATGTACACCGGTGAGTTTTGCTAGGCTGTCAGGCATGTTCCAAGTCATCCTAACTTGAACGACTGCAGTTTTTTTTTGTTCACGCGAGAAGGTGTTTTAGTCCCACATCGGCAAGTTAAGGATACATGGCCTTGTTTATAAGGGAGGAATATAACGACCCATTCGTGCCCTTAAGGGAGCACGCAAATTGGTGAGACGGTGGCCCGTTGTGCGGCACTGCACAATTAGCAACTAAACGAATGATCAAGGATAAAATCATTATCACCAGATTACCTCGCGCATGACTTAGAAACTTTTGTGAGTTTAAAAATATTCACAAATGTGGAATAATACTATACTAATTTATAAAACATTCACAAATGTGTACAGATTTTTAAGCATGGCTGATCTGACGTCTGGGATGACAAATTATGTTGTCGCGAGCATGAAAATTTATCAGGCATCACAAATCAAAATTTTAACATTCATGTTTAAGAAAATTTTGGATTGAGAGTTAGATTCCTAGATAGGCCTTGTTTCGTTGGAGCTCCTATTCCCGCTTTCAACGAGGAATAGACAATATCGCGCAGGTTGGGCCGGCCCACGAGTGCTAGGTGCGGTCCTCTCTTATTGGTCGCTCACTCCTCTCCGCTCGGTTTTTTCCTCAGTCATTTGCTATTCACCAATTAGTAGAGACAACCAACAACCTCCTAGTTTTAAAAAAAGACGGCTATTAGTTATTAAAAGAAGATTTAAAAAGTCTGTCAATTATAAAAGTGTTAATGAATTCTAAAAAATTGTTCATTTTTAAAAAAATGTCATGATTGGAAAGATGTTTAGAACTTTTAGCAAATATGATTTTGATTTTTTAAAAATTCTATAAAATATTTGTAAATAATAAAAATATTTTGGATTTTTAAAATCTTCAATAATTTGAAAAATATTCACCAATTCTCAGATTTGAAAAATGTTCTCGTAATTGAAAAAAGTTCACAAATGTAAAAACATCTTCTTGATTTGTTTCAAATATTCGCATATATAAAAAATGTTCAGAATTTAATTTAAAACCTCGTGTATCTCTGAAATATTTGTGAATTTAAAACATTCACAAATTTGGAATAATATTATACTAATTTATAAATATTATACAATGGGGAATAGACACTATATAGCACAATTTGGGACAGCCCATGAGTGCTAGGTGCGCTCCTATCATGTTGGTTCGCTCACTCCTCTTTGCTCGCTTTTTAACGCCTACCATTCACTATTCTGTGAAAACAATCAGTAGAGATTAAAAAAACAATTTGTAGAGAAAACCAACAGCCTCTTGGTTCACCCCTACAAAAAACAGCCTCCTGGTTCGAATGAAAGACCGTTATTGGTTATTAATAATTAATAAGGAACTGAAAAAGTTTTATCTTAGAAAAATATTCACGAAATTTAAAGTACGTTCATGTATAAAAAATGTTATGTCCTCACTGAAAAGTTCACTGAGGAAGAAGTGAAAAAAGCCTTGTTTAGTATGGAAAGTAATAGAGCCCCAGGCCCAGATAATATCCCTGCCGATTTCTACAAACACTGCTGGGATTTTGTTAAGAAGGATATTATGCAGCTCTTTGAGGCATTCTATGAGAACAGGCTAGATGTGGCGTGGCTTAATTATGGTATTATCACCCTATTACCAAAAATGAATGGGGCAAAAAAATTCAGCAGTATCGTCCCATCTGCTTGCTTAGATGCCCGTACAAGCTGATCACAAAGGTGTTGGACAATAGAGTAGCGGTGTTTGCTGACAAACTGATTAGCAAGCATCAAAATGCCTTCATAAAACGCAGAAACATAATGGATGGAATATTGACTCTCCACGAAGTATTGCACCAGACTCATATTAAGAAAAAAGTGGGGATTGTGCTTAAGTTAGACTTCGAAAAAGCCTACGATAAGATAAACTGGGAATTCCTCCTTGAATGCCACAAAAACAGGGGATTTGGCACAACCTGGTGCGGTTGGGTGGAGAAAATTCTTCACAATGGCACTTTGAGTATTAAGTTGAATAATGAGACGGGACCCTACTTCCAAAGCCACTAAGGGGTTCGTCAAGGCGACCCATATTCCCCCTTTCTATTCAATCTTGCTGTGGAAACCCTCTCTAAGATGGTTACCAATGCGCAGTGAGGAAAGTTGTTAACTGGCCTGTCGCCGGATCTAATTGAGGGAGGTGTAGCAATTCTGCAATATGCAGACGATACGGTGATCTGTTTTGAACATGACAAGGAGGCAGCCATTAACCTGAAGCTGCTGCTCTACTTGTTTGAGCTTATGTCAGGCCTCAAGATTAATTTCTTGAAGAGTGAGACCTTGTGTGTGGGGGGAGGCGATGAGGTTATATCCTTTTATGCGGATTTGTTCAATTGTAGTATTGGGCACTTCCCAATGAAATACCTTGGGGTGCCGGTTAGCTTCTCAAACCTACGTGCCCTAGACTGGGATTTTATGGATGAAAGATTCCTTAAATGTT
>NC_041386.1:740095936-740120663 GCF_002162155.2 Triticum dicoccoides | reverse complement strand
AATTCGTCCCTGACCAGTATTGTGTACTACTACATGTCTATGTTTCTAATTCCTAAAGGGGTTCTAGGCAAGCTGGACAAACATCGCAAGCGGTTTTTCTGGCAAGAGCATGAGGGGCGAAAACGATACCATCTGGTGAAATGGTCCAGAATTTGACGCTCAGAAGAGAAAGGGGGCCTGGGGGTTAAAGATCTGCATAAGCAAAACGTTATCTTGCTCACCAAATGGTGGTGGAAGCTTGAGACCCAGCAGGGTCTCTGGCAGGAGGTGGTTCGGGCGAAATATTTCAAAAAAGACACGGTGGCAACTGTTAAAAGCAGGTTTGGGGATTCTCCTATCTGGAAAGCCATCATGAAAGTTAAGGAGCATTATATGGCTGGCAGGAAAGTGGTGCTGAAATCTGGCAACCTTGCCAGGTTGTGGATGGATCCTTGTGGTGAGAAACAGCCGCTGTCTACTCAGTTTCCTATCTTGTTTAATGTGTGCAATGATCAAGAGATCACTGTTGCTAAGTTTAGGGAGAATATGGAGGTGGACTTCTTCAGAAGAAGGCTTAATCCTGAGCTTCTTGCTCAATGGAGAGGAGTGCAAGCTTGGGTGAGGGCTTTGCCTCTCTCTAACGAACCTGATCAGGTTGTCTGGGCCTTGGGGGGAAAGAAGTACTTCACCACTAAGTCGATCTACGAGTACTTGGAGAGGAACATCACTGGGTGCAATTTCAGATGGATATGGAAAGCGAAAATACCCTTAAAGATTCAAATCTTTTTGTGGCAACTATTTCAGGACTCGGTCCTGACCAGGGATGTCA
The DNA here is from genome assembly GCF_002162155.2 of Triticum dicoccoides. Lineage (NCBI taxonomy): Eukaryota > Viridiplantae > Streptophyta > Magnoliopsida > Poales > Poaceae > Triticum > Triticum dicoccoides. The sequence continues at coordinate 740,119,855 of NC_041386.1, read as the reverse complement.
TGAGCAGGCATGGATGGCTGGGTAGGCCGAACTGTGCTTTCTGCAATAAGAGAGAAACTTTGAATCACCTTTTCTTCACCTGTCCAGTCGCTAGAGTTATGTGGAGGACAGTTGGATGCGTTTTTGGCACTGATCGTTGCCCTAATGATTTGTGGCAATACTTTGCCTGGTGCTACTGTTACCTTCCTGATGGGGATAGATTTTACACCTTTGGCTTGGCCGCTTTGTGCTGGGCTATGTGGAATTGTCGTAACAGAAAAATCTTTGAGCTCAAAGAGCTGAGATCTCCTTTTGATGTGGTTTACTCTGCTTGTGGTTACATCTCTTATTGGGCAGGGTTATTGTCCGCTGAAGACCGGGAGGCTATGGAGCAAGGGGCAAAGATGCTGAGGATGAATACTTCGAACATGATGAGAATCTGTGCTGCACCAGGAGATGCGACTCGTAATGGTTGATGAAGCTGGGGCAGAGCTTCTCCATCTTCGTGCTCAGCCGGCGCTCCTCCGTGGCCTTTCTCTGGATGCGTGGAGTGTTTAAAGTGTTCTGAACTGGTTGGTTGTTGGTTAGTTTTGTGCTCCTGCGTGAGCTTTTGGGAGTGGCCTATCTGATCAGGCTTGTATTGTGGGGCCGTAACTTCTTAACTTTCCCTGGGATCGTTTCAGGTTTCGCTGGGTTTTCGCCCCATAGTGAGCTGCTCGATGACGGGTGCTCGCCGTGGGTTTCCCAGTGGTGCTTTGAACCCGCTTACCCTTTCTGTGTTTCCTGTTGGGCATGTTGAACTGTTGTTATTTCCGTTATGTTGAGTAATGGAAAGGGGTAATGCCCGGTTAAAAAAAATGTTATGTTTGGGAAAATGTTTAGAATTTGGGAAATGTCATGAATTTTGAAAATGTTCAATTATTCTATAAAATATTTATTAATCATAAAAAGGATTTTGAAAAATCTTCATGAATTTGAAAAATCCTCATGAAGTTGATATTTGTTTTCAAATTTGAAAAATCATCATGAATTTTCAGAAAATATTCAAATTTTTTAAGAAACCTCAGGTATCTTAAAAAATTGAATTCAGAAATATTGACTAATTTGGAATAATGAATACAAATTTATAAAGTACTCTATTTGTGAATATGAAAAATATTCAAGCTGACCACAACAAAAATGGGCAATATCCGCCACTGTTCGAAACTGAGATATCATCAAGGTGGTATGTCAATTAAGATGCAGAGCAGTTTGCCACAACACCAAAAGGGAAACCAGCAGCTGTTCGCTTCGTTTCTCCTTTTCCTTTTTGGGCTGCAAAACAACTTGTCCATATTATACTAGCCAGTAACAGAGAGAGCATTCGTCAGGTCTTGGTAATTGGAGATTACCTTGCAGTCTTCATAACATTGGCCATGTACTCGTCTGCACTTTCCTTGGACACCCATAACCGTACGTCTTCTGTGACAATTGTCCAGATTGTTCTTAAAATGGAAAACGGGGAGAATCCAGTGGCAGCATAAATTAAAGTCTTGCATGGAACCAAGATTAGCTGCAGTCTTCATAGCATTAACCACAAAATGCCTGGCGAGTGAGACCTGGAGCTCATCATCCAGGTTCTGCAGTTAGTTTCCCATCTGCCATCATCCCACATCCATCACAATCGCTCCCCAGCCGAGCCACCATGGTATACCCTGGTGGGTTGTTATACCGCTGTCCTCCTAACCATTCAACCATAGATTGGTTTGCAGAAGCCACCATGGTATACCCTGGTGGGTTGTTATACCCTGTCCTCCTAACCATTCAACCGTAGATTGGTTTGCAACAAAATGCCTTTTGATATTTTATTGTTTATTCACATACAATTAACATATAGGTATGCTACTAAGAAGATATACAATGCCATTATCAACTCTCGAGCAACAAATTAATTTTGAAATCTGTCGTTTGCCAAAACAAATGTTTTTCTTCTGATAAAGGAGATTATGGTTTGGAAAATATCCTATGTTGAGGATGCCAAATGAGAGCACTAGTGAAACTTTGCTCCACTTATTATTATACTTATCGAAAAAGGCTTTCGCCCCGCTTTACACATAAAGCAATGATCATCCATAACCCGGTACAAACACACGCCAATACAACACACACACCCAAGGCGGGATACAAAGGCACTGCGCATCGAAGTCCTCAGCCGTGGACATGCCACCACAAAGAGATGAAACCGCATACGACGAACCGTGGGCTCCAAGGCGGCGCCTTCAGGCAAGGAACGACACCGTAGCACCGGCACTACCCGACCCGAGGGTCAGAGTTTTCCGTGGAGCAACACGACGGGCAATGAAGGCTGCCACGACGCCTTCAAGAAGGGAACGAGTTTCGCCGCCGCTAGTCCGTTCGAAGATAGAGCTGGTTTTCACCCCGACCAACACTCACCGCTACCGAACGCCACACCCTGGCTACCATGCTGCCCACACGGCCATGGTCACCAGACAACACCAAGCCATGGGCTCTGCCCATGAGCACCACGCTACCACCACCAAGGCTACCACCCCGGCATCCAAGACCTTGACATCACCTCATCCGAGACCCGCCGCTACTCCAACCAAAGAGAAGAGTGAAAAGGTTCCACCTTTTGCACCCCTGGACGGCCCCCAGCGCCAATATCCAAAAGGCCAGCCAAAACTGGCCTCCATTGACCCGTCCTGCAGCACCGGACGCGGAACGAGCTCGGTCCTGCTGGCCTTTTGAAAACAGGCTGCAATATACAAAGCATTGCTGGATACAAGGATCTAACTTCTCATAACTCCATAAGAGAGCTCTCACGGGCTCACTTAATTTGTCAATCTTTAAAGTTAGAGCATCCATCCCTACGAGTAAATAGCATAATACTACTACTTTATAGGCTAGGGTTCCAAAAAACTACCAAATATTTTTTTCCTCTGATAACTACCAAGTCAGAGGTCAGCTGTTTCATAAAACTCTAATCGTCCAGTGCTTTACTGTTGATCGTGGTTATGACAGTTGGGGGCCGCATGTAAGAAAACTGATTGTCTGACTGTTTGTTTGACTATTAACTGACATGTGGGGCCCACATGTCAGTGTCTCTTTGTCATAATTTAATAAAAAATTCAATAAGGCAATCAGGTCCCTGTAAAATTTGAAAAAGCAATCGGGTCCGTACAGACTTAAAAAAGCAATCGTGTCCCTCCCGTGCTCAAGCTCGAGAGGAGCTGCGCCCTCCCGGCCATGGCGCACGGCTCCCGGCGCTCCTGGGTGCGGCTTGCGGCAGCCCTTGCTAGCCTTGCGCCGGCGCGGCTCGCGGCGGCCCTTGCCCGCCTTGCCCCAGCGCGGCTCGCGGCGGCCCTTCCCTCCTTGCTCCGGCGTGGCTCGTGGCGGCCCTTGCTCGCCTTTTGCTCCGGCGCGGCTCGCGGCGGACCTTCCCCTTGCTCCGGCGCGGCTCGCGGCGGCCCTTGCTCGCCTTTTGCTCCGACGCGGCTCGCGGCGGCCCTTGCTCCTGGGCGAGATGCGTGGTGGAGGTGGCCATCGGTGATTGGCCTAGCTACTAGTGCAGGTCATGCAATGAACATCTACTGGCTACTAGCACAATTGCACAAGCAATAGAAGCAGCAGCTACTAGCACTGCTAGCAGTAACTACTAAGTACTAACTACTAGCAGCCAACAGCTAGCAGCAGCGAAACTAACACTGCAGTAGCAAAACAGCAATAGTACAGGCTACAGCTAGAGCATCAACAGCAGCAGTACATCTACATCTAGACTCTAGGGAGCATCAACAGCAGCAGTACATCAAATGACACCTTGTTGTGATGTAACAGCATGGTACAACTGACTTGCTTCCAGAACAAAGTGTGGATTATATAGAAGAGTGGAGATCTGTGTCCCTTGGAAGCACATCAAATGTTAAAAATCTGGCCTGGCTAAATAATAATTGTTTTATTCTCACCAGAATTCGTACCTACACGGAGAGACACTAACACGCAGGAATATGTATGGATTGTCAAAACTTGCATTATCCTACTATCACTGGTACAACAAGCTGCAGGTTGGCATATCCATGAACCATGTACCTCACGACAGATACAATATATCATCCAATGCTCGACTATGACAAAAATTAAACAATTACACCTCACAAAGGCAAAGCAAAGAATCATGGAGCGAGTAGGAGGGGTAGAAGGGGACCTGAGGAGCTCATCGGAAGTGGTTGTAGCCTAGGCTGAGCTTCACCATCACAGCGACAGCAAAGGGAGGCAGCCGAGCATACCAATGCGTAGCCATCATAGGAGCAGTAGCAGTGTAGCACCACCACTGCCAGACCGGAACTGCTGGAGCGAATCACCATCAGATGGGTCACCTCCACCGAAGGATCTAGCAAGGGGTAAAGTCTGCACGTTTCAGTACAAGCTAGTGACATCAAAAACCAAAGAGTAGCAAGAAGAGAAACTCTAGTACATGATGATTAGTTGAAGAAACACGAAGTACATTCAGTAGTGATGTTTCCATTGTCCTACTATCACCAGTAGAGCAAACTACGGGTTACCATAGTTCTGGAACCATGTACTTCACGACAGATGTATGTAGTAACACAAGACGCATGACACCTAAAGAAAAATTATTCATTCAAGTGACTAGAAATTATACATAGAAGTACTGATGGCCTAAAAATCAATCTACAGATGATAGATAATAAGAAACAAACAACAACAGCATATTTTCTTCACTATATAAAGAGAAACTAACGGACTGTTATGTGCACACAGATGCACCAAAAGAAGCTAAAGACCATTTATCTTAAGGATTCTACATAGCTGTCGAACATGCTTATCATCCAAGGAAAGAAGCATAGCTTTTTCAGGGGAAATAAATCTACAACCCGACGGATATTAGGACTATCTCGATACAGAATGTGAGCATAAGCGATACATCAGGCAGTATACACGTCTGGAGAGAAAGAATTACGACCCACGAGGCAGCAGCGATAGCTTCTACCTTCGCATATATTTCAATACCTACTGCTATTGTCATGTATGTTAAATATGCAAGAGGTAAATATGACAGTTATGTACATCCATTGCAAACAGACTTCTGAAGAAGAAGATAAACCGCTAATGCACTTCAATCATTAATCCAACATTGCACATAAACCAAAAAAATAAAGTAATAAACCAACCGCCCTAATACAGAACATCATTAGGCCCAAACATCTGGAATATTCAAACATGATGCTCTTCTACGACTACATCAGGTAGTTAATACCTCCATGATAATACAGGTAGAAAATATCTACCCTATCATATGAGTTTGGCTGCGGAGTATACAGGGGAAGACGGTAGCTCAGTCTATCCAATTATCCATACAATGTAAAAGGTCGTGAACATACTAGGCGCAATATTATCACCATTTGTAGTACAATAAACTCAGATCTTACAGAACAAATTGACATTATCAGACAATGCAGGAAACTGTGTGTTTTCTCCCAGCCATATCATACACCAAAAGCACAGTGCCCAGCAAATGTGAAACCAGACTTGTTACCAGTGAGTATGAGGAGGTCATCGGTACCTATCACAACCATGCGAGTAGGTCATCATTTGGTACCTGGCACAACTCTGCAAGGAGGTCGGCATCATTGATTCCTGAAATTTTAAGTATTGTTCGGTGAACTTAACTCAAACAATAATATGTCTAAGAACGACCAGACTACAAGTGAAGCTTATGAACAGATACAGAATCTAAACACTGAGTTTAAATATTTAAGTTCAGAACATAAATGTAATCTGATGATGTCCATCACATTCCTATGCTTCCATGATGAATTATACACTTAATAGCTACCAACAAGCATAGGCAATTATGTATGACAAACTAAAGCAATTTCTGCTCAACACGTGTAGTGGGTTTAACTTTTACAATAAAGTTAATTACAAGATATATCATAAGAATTAATATCCCAAGGAGCAGATCATTGTACATTTTTTCGTCCAACAAAACATGTATGCAAGAGCATGACTAGTGACGTGTACTAGCAAGTGAGCTATATACTAGCAAACTGGCATGATTATGTCCGAATATTTTATAAAATTTGATTACACAAGAAGCTTGCTGGAGTAGTGGCAACATATACATATAAAATTTGATTACACAAGAAGCTTGCTGGAGTGGTGGCAACATGTACTCTATTTAAGAAGGGATAGTTTCACAGCCCAATATTGATGTTGCTACGATGCCAGATATGGAAAAAATACTGAGCTGAAAGTGGCATCATATACATATACCTTCAGTACAACCTCTTCAAACCACTACTAAACATTCACTTTGATCTTTGCGCTGCATTCCAGATAGACATCCATACTCCTTGGCAAAGTCAATGCCTTCCTTCTTGGTGACAGCCCTGTCGCTCCCCTACAGTCCAATGGCCATCTTCTCCATGGACGTCTACAAGGGCAAAGCACATCATTGATGCAAGTGTCACCAAGATAGTTTCAGTCAAAGTTAAAGCAAATGTACACATGCAAACTGAACCAAACGAGGTGCATATTCATATGTGTGTGTATGTAGAGATGCAAGTGCCATCTGAATTTTTGGGAACCAAAGAGTGGTTGTTGTTGTTGTTACTTTAGGCAACTGAACTAATTAATCTAATCAACCTAATACACTTCTCTCAAAAAGAAAAAAAAAAACAACTTAAAATGTTGAGTGCAGCAGCAACATCTACTCGTTACTGTAGTTCCAGTACAGGATGGCCATAGGATATGAATGAGTTATAAAGAAAACTAGAGTTGAACTACCCAGCCTCATATATAGGAGCAAATTTGATTACACAAGAAGCTTGCTGGAGTGGTGGCGGACGAAACAAAAATCACCTTGCCACCATTTTGTGGTTTCACAACTAACCGCAGACCAAGAAATGGATGAATTAATTTGGCCTAAGCAGGACCAACCCAAAACAAAACATGGGACATAAGCAATTCTGTTCTCTTTCTTTTTTTTATGCTAGTGTCATGTACTATACTCTACTGTACTGCAAGTGCCATGTGCTACTGCAGTTTAGTTGAGTTGTAAGACTAGAAGATGTTACTGTAACCTTTGTAACTGAAGAAGTAGACACAGAATAACTGGGTGGATTAGCATGAATCGACAAGCTAAAGGGCACGTCAATTCTTTACAGTGGTTCTTGCGGCTGTTCCCCATGGAGGAGAGGTCTAATGCCAGAATCTACAGCTCAAGACGATCTTGTGTGGATCAAGCCAAAGTGTTAAGACTACCTTTTACATCAATGTCAGGTGCTATATTCAAACTGTGCTGCAGTTTAGTTGAGTTCGCAAGTAGGACAAATAGAGTTCAGGCAGTAGCAAATAAACATAGATGGATTACCCACCCTGTAGCTACAGACACCCAGTAGCAGCAGCAATAGGTAGTAGAAGAAGAGGTCAGAGACTCCCACGGCAATGACAACTCCTTCCGAGCGGAGCAAGAATTCCCCTGATTGCATGCACAACAGCTGGTGTCAGAGATGAGGAAGAAAGTAAGTAAAATACTAGCAAGAATAGATGCAATCTATTTTGATTGCAGGGCAGCTCGTGTCAGAGATGAACAACTACTACGTAACACATATGGTTTCAGTTTGGCACATGTAGATTGAAGAGGGGGGGAATAGAAGCAGGCAATGGGAAGGGTCGGACCTTTTGATTGAACGTGGTGACGGGGACGTTGTGAGCGCAATCGGGCCGCAGGCAGAGCCGCTTCGCCGGACGCTGTGTTGGCTGGGAGCCCAGCTTCCCCTTGGCCGGACCGGTTCCCAACACAGCGGTCACAGGCGGCGAATATCGTCCCAAGGCGGCCACAGCAACGGAGGAGGAGGGAGCTCGGGGTGAGTATCAGATGCGCCGCATGATGAAGTCATATACCTAGGGTAGAGGTATGGACCTGTCTAAGACACCCTCTGCAAGGACATCTCTAGAAGAAACTATCTTTCAGTCGACCTGGAAGAGTTCCACTAGACCAACTGGAAGACACTCGACCATGAAGCCAACCACTCGACCACCAGGAGATCTAAAGCCAGTCTGCATCCAAACGGTCAGTCATAAGTAGCTTTTATGGTCATTATAGCACTTTATGTGGGTGTTACCAGTAACCCCCTATCTTAATGTATCTTTAACCCTGCATAACTGAGGGCGGGAGGGGTCTGGCGAACTCTATATAAGCCACCCCCCTCCTTAGTGTAAAGGGTTCGCACCCCTGTAACTCATACGCATATAATCCAGTCGACCGCCTCCGGGCTCCGAAACGTAGGGCTGTTACTTCCTCCGAGAAGGGCCTGAACTCGTAAATCTCTTGCGTATACAAGTACTCCATAGCTGAGATCTTGCCTCTCCATACCTATCCCCCATTCTACTGTCAGACTTAGAACCACGACAGTTGGCGCCCACCGTGGGGCAGGTGTCTTATCGACTTGTTGGAGAAGTTGCATTTTTCCGATCCCATTCATCATGGTTTCAGGCGGAGTTTTGGTTGAGGGCCGCGAGATCCATCTCGGCGCGCTCACGTTCATCGCCGACGACTCCGCTTGGTTGCAGGAGGCTCCACTCGACGTTGACGCGCTCCCCGTCCGCGGGGCGACGCACTTTCGCGCATGCGTCCACGGCGTCCTCCTGCGGCAGCCGTCGACTCAGTATCGGTCGACCCTTGTGTCGTCCTCCCTCCCGGTCTCGCGCCGGCGCAAGCGCTCCGGTCGATCGAGGCTTCAGCGGTGGGTGAGGCACGCGATGGCCCGCCAGTCGGCCACTCCCCAAGTCGCGGCAATCGAGCCCGGCGAATCTCTCTACGGCCTGTTCGATCTGTCGACTGGCTCCGCAGAGACTGCATCCGAGTGCGACAGTAGCGATCCAGCGGCGGAGGTTCTGATGATCGACAGACCGCGCAGTCCTCCTGGTTTCCCCCGCGCTGAAGGAGGCGTTGTCGGGGGCGAGCCAGCGCAGGCTCACGAAGAGTACCAACCCGAGCCCCTCACTTCGCTGCGGAGGGAGGAGCTTCGCCGCCGGAACATGGATGCGCTTCACACTCCTATCGTTGGAGAAACCCCCGAGGCCCGTGCCTTAGAAGATGCGCGTTTGGCCAACTTGGCTGAGCGCACTCGACTGGAAAATCTCCAGCGAGTGCTCGACGAACGAGCGCAACAACGGGTCCCGTCGTCCAGTCGATGTCAACTCTTTCCACAACCAACTCAGGTATACCGAACTCCCATTCAGAATCTAGCAGCTGCAGCCCGTATAGAAGAGTCCATTCAGCCTTCCTAGTCGGAGGCTGGCAGAGGTGTACTCCAGATCAGAGATTTGCTCTGGGCAGCAGGAGATCAAAATTCAGCTGTATCACATCGCGGAACAGGATTCACAGCAGATCCGTCGCTGCGAATACAGTCCAGTCGGCACACAGCCCAAGATCGCCCCTGAGGCATGAGGGTCATGGAGGCCGGCGTGAACAGTACGAGGACCGATTCGATCGTGATGATCGACGTCGAGTGCCCATCCTCCTCCAAGGGGTGGATCATATGCGCCTCGGCAACAGGACGACAGGCGCCAGCACAGTGTTGGGCGAAGGATTCCACTCGACCCCAGGGAACCAGGCTTTGATGCGAGATCCGTCATCGTTCAAGGTCTGGTCGACAGGAACAGAGCTAACCGAGAAGCCCATGACAGAAATGTGCCCATCAGCAGTAGAGTACACATCTCAGGACCAGAGTGTTTTAGCAGAGCCATCAGAGCTGCGGTAATTCCTCCCAACTTCAGGTTGGCGACTGGAGTCAGTAAGTTCACTGGTGAGTCTAAGCCAGATACTTGGCTCGAGGACTACCGAGTGGCTGTTCAGATCGGCGGCGGCAACGATGAAGTGGCCATGAAACACCTGCCACTTATGTTGGAGGGATCGGCCAGAGCATGGCTGAATCAGTTAGCACCCAGCAGCATTTACACTTGGGAGGATCTTGCCCGAGTGTTTGTCAGGACATTTGAAGGAACTTGCAAACGGCCAGCAGGATTGACAGAGTTGCAGTCGTGTGTGCAGAAGTCGAACGAAACCCTGAGGGATTACATCCAGAGATGGACCGCTTTGCACCACACAGTTGAGAATGTATCTGATCATCAGGCAGTCTGTGCCTTCAAGGAGGGCGTTAAAAACAGAGAGTTGAGTCTGAAGTTCGGTCGGACAGGAGACATGACCCTGAGCCGGATGATGGAGATTTCCACCAAGTATGCCAATGGTGAAGAAGAGGATCGGCTTTGGAGTGGCAAGTACAAGTCAGCCGCTAATGAAACCGGTGGAGGGAACTCTAGTCGGAAACAGAAGCGGAAAGCCGAGCCAGTTGCTCCTGGAGAAGCCTTGGCCGTGACTCCAGGAAAGTTCAAGGGGAAACCCAAGGGGCCTTGGAACCCCAAGAAAGTGAAAGACCAAGATGGGAATGATGTGTTGGACTTGCCATGTCACATCCACATGAAGAAAGATGAAGAGGGTAAACTTATTTACCCAAAGCATACCACTCGACAGTGCCGGCTCTTGATTCAGCAGTTCTAGGGGAAGCAGCCCAAGGACAAGGAAAAGGAGTCAGATAAAGTTGAGGACAAGGAAGATAGTGACAGTGGATACCCTCAGGTCAATTCCACTCTGATGATTTTTGCTGACGTTGAAAGCAAAAGTCGATTGAAAGTTATCAACCGCGAAGTGAATATGGTCGCTCCGGCGACGCCCGGTTACCTGAAATGGTCGCAGACCGCCATCACGTTCGACCAGTCTGATCACCCAACACACATAGCCACCCCTGGGAGGCAAGTGTTTGTGGTCGACCCAGTCGTCGAAGGCACTCGATTAACTAAGGTTTTGATGGATGGTGGCAGTGGCCTAAACATATTGTATGCAGAGACATTGAAAGGGATGGGCATTCCAATGTCCAGACTCAGCACCAGCAACATGAGCTTCCATGGAGTCATCCCTGGAAAGAAGGCTGAGTCACTCGGCCAAATTGCTCTCGATGTGGTTTTTGGTGACTCCAAGAATTTTCGTAAGGAAAAGTTGACCTTTGAGGTCGTGGATTTCCAGATCGCTTATCATGCTATCCTGGGGAGGCCGGCATATGCGCGTTTCATGGCTCGACCATGTTATGTGTACCTCAAACTGAAGATGCCAGGTCCCAAAGGTATGATCACTGTCACTGGCAATCGGAAAAAAAGCAGAAGAGTGTTTTCAGAAAGGCTCTAAGATTGCTGACGCTCAAATGGCAGTGGTCGAGCTGCAAGAGTACCAGAAAACTGCAGACTCGAGTGATTTGTTGCGAGCCAAGAAGCCCGCCACGGAGTCAGCATTTCAGTCGTCCGGAGAGACGAAACCGGTTCATATTCATCGGACTGATCCAAATGCTGCTCCGACCCACATCTCAACAACACTCGACTCCAAATAGGAAGAAGCGCTCATCCAGTTCCTCCGTGAGAACTGGGACATCTTTGCATGGAAGCCCACTGACATGCCGGGTGTTCCCAGGGGACTGGCTGAGCATCGTCTACGAGTCGACTCAAAAGTTAAACCTGTCAAAGAACATCTTCGACGATCCGCCGTCCAAAAGTGAAAGGCCATTGGCGAGGAGGTGGCTCGGCTCTTAGCAGCAGAGTTTATCCGAGAGATTTACCACTCGGAGTGGCTCGCCAATGTTGTCATGGTCCCTAAGAAGGACAAAGCACTGCGCATGTGCATCGATTTCAAACATATCAATCGGGCCTGCCTGAAAGATCATTTTCCTCTCCCCGCATCGACCAGATAGTCGACTCGACTACGGGATGTGAGCGGTTATCTTTCTTAGATGCATATTCTGGGTACCATCAGATCCGTCTGTATGGACCCGACGAGATCAAAACAGCTTTCATCACTCCATTCGGGTGCTTCTGTTATGTCACCATGCCATTCGGCCTCAAGAATGCCGGAGCCACTTATCAGAAGCTTGTGTATGGGATTTATATGACCGCGAAGAAAGTTGCTCATTACTTCTCTGATCATTCCATTACAGTCGTCAGCGACGCCCCATTATCAGAGATTCTGCACAACAGAGATGCAACTGGTCGAGTGGCTAAATGGGCGATTGAACTTCTTCCCCTTGATGTCAAGTTTGAGGCAAAGAAAGCCATCAAGTCCCAAGCAATAGCAGATTTCATCGCCGAGTGGATTGAACAACAATTACCGACTCAAGTTCACTCAGAACACTGGACTATGTTCTTTGATGGTTCCAAGATGCTGAATGGTTCTGGTGCTCGGGTACTATTGGTTTCCCCCCGAGGAGATAAGCTCAGATATGTGCTCCAGATTCACTTTGATTCTTCCAATAATGAAGAAGAATACGAAGCACTGTTGTATGGGTTGCGTATGGCCATTTCACTCGGCGTCCGTCTCCTCATGGTTTATGGCGACTCAGATCTGGTGGTTAATCAGGTGATGAAGGAGTGGGACGTCAGAAGCCCAGCCATGACTGGTTATTGTAATGCAGTGAGGAAACTAGAGAAAAAGTTCAGAGGGGTTAGAGCTTCATCATATACCCCGACTGAAAAATCAAGCTGCTGATGATTTGGCAAAAATAGGGTCCAAGAGGGAAGCCATTCCCAGTGATGTGTTTTTGGAGCACATCCGCACACCGTCGATTCAAGAGGATCCTTTCACCGAAGAAGCTCCACAGCCAAAAAGTGCCACTGATCCGACTGAAGTTGAGGTCCCGGCAGTGGTCGACCTGATCATGGAAGTCGTGGTCGTCACTCCCGACTGGACAGTACTGTATATCGCGTATATCCTGAGGAAAGAGCTCCCAGAGAACGAAGAAGAGGCTCGACAGATCGTCCGCCGATCCAAGGCCTTTACAGTGATCAAGGGAAAGTTGTCCAGAGAAAGCGTGACTGGGGTCAGCCAGAAATGCATAATGCTAGAAGAAGGTCAGATAATTCTTGATGATATCCACTCGGGGACCTGTGGTCACCATGCGTCCTCTCGGACCATCGTGGCTAAAGCATACCGAGCGGGATTTTACTGGCCGAAAGCAAATGAAATGGCAAAGGAAATAGGCGATAAGTGCGAAGGATGTCAGTTATACTCCAATATGTCACACAAACCCGCCTCAGCATTGAAGACCATCCCCCTCGCCTGGCCTTTCGCTGTTTGGCAGTTGGATATGATCTGACCACTGAGAACTGGCAGGAGCGGTTTTACTCATTTGCTTGTGGCAGTCGACAAGTTCACGAAGTGGATCGAAGCTAAACCTATCAAGAACCTTGATGCGTGCACTGCTATCAGTTTCATCAGAGAGTTGATATTCAGATATGGAGTTCCGCACAGCATCATCACCGACAATGGGTCAAACTTCAATTCCGACAAGTTCAAAGCCTTTTGCGCCTCTCAGGGCACATGGATCGACTATGCTTCAGTTGCTCACCCCCAGTCGAATGGACAAGCAGAACGAGCAAATGGTCTAATTCTCAAAGGACTGAAACCCCGACTGATGCGTGATCTCAAGCATGCAGCCCAGTGGGTGGCTTAGCTGCGAACCTGTTTCGCCTAAGTTTGTAAAAGAATCCCTACCAAGTGGAGAGCCAGCCTCCCACTCGGGGGCTTAGCTGCGAATCCATTTCGCCGAAGTATTTGAAAATCCTACCGAGTGTGGAGCCAGTCTCCCGCTCGGGGGCTTAGCTGCAGTCCAAGTACTCGCCTAAGTATCCAAAAAATCCTACCAAGTGTGGAGCCAGTCTCCCACTCGGGGGCTTAGCTGCAGTACAAGTACTCGCCTAAGTATTTGAAAATCCTACCGAGTGTGGAGCCAGTCTCCCACTCGGGGGCTTAGCTGTAGTCCAAGTACTCGCCTAAGTATTTAATACAATGTACGCTTTACAAGGGCGACCGTTGCCTTCCCCCTCAAAGCTACGACACAAAAATCCTCCTTGGAGGCTTAGCTGCAGTCCAGTACTCGCCTAAGTTTAAAAAATCCTACCGAGTGGAGAGCAACCCTCCCACTCGGGGGCTTAGCAGCAGTCCAGCACTCGCCTAAGTTTAAAAATCCTACCGAGTGGAGAGCAGACCTCCCACTCGGGGGCTTAGCAGCAGTCCAATACTCGCCTAAGTTTAAAAATTCCTACCGAGTGGAGAGCAGACCTCCCACTCAGGGGCTTAGCAGCAGTCCAGTACTCGCCTAAGTTTAAAAAATCCTACCGAGTGGAGAGCAGACCTCCAACTCGGGGGCTTAGCAGTAGTCCAGTACTCGCCTAAGTTTTAAAAATCCTACCGAGTGGAGAGCAACCCTCCCACTCGGGGGCTTAGCAGCAGTCCAGCACTCGCCTAAGTTTAAAAATCCTACCGAGTGGAGAGAAACCCTCCCACTCGGGGGCTTAGTTGCAGTCCAGTACTCGCCTAAGTACGAAATCCGTTCGCAAGGACGACGAGGTGCAGATCGACTGTTACCTCCTCCTTCGGAGCTACGCCACAAGTACAACGTGTGCTCCATCCCGATCCGCAAGGACGACAAGGTGCAGGCCGACTGTTACCTCCTCCTTCGGAGCTACGCCACAAGTACAACATGCGCTCCATTCCGATCTGCAAGGACGACGAGGTGCAGACTGTTACCTCCTCCTTCGGAGCTATGCCACAAGTACAACGTGCGCTCCATCCCGATCCGCAAGGACGACGAGATGTAGGTCGACTATTGCCTTCTCCTGCGCCTGCAAGAACAACAAAGTGTAGGTCGACTTGATCCACCTCAGAGCTGCATCTCAAGCATTGAAGCATAATCCGAGTGAAGAGCAAAGTTCACTTGAAGGCAAACAAAAGCGTATTTCGACGATAAGTAAAGTTCGGATAGCATCCTAAGGATGCAGAAGTGCCCAGGCCTCAAGCCTGTTGAAGTTTATCGGTTACAGGCTCACTCGGCATTCCGAGGCAAATTTAAGATGAATCATAAAAGTTTTTTACTCCTCAGGTGGAGGACTGGACGGCACGATGAACTGGTCCAGGTCGATCCCATCAGTGATTCGGGTGGCAGCACCAATAAAAGTCTCCATGAAAGATCAGAAGTCATGATTCTTGGTGTTGGCAACTTTGATGGACGCCAGCTTTTCCTCTCGCGCCTCCTTGCAATGAACGCGGACCAGGGACAGAGCGACATCAGCACCACATCTGGTAGAAGACTTCTTCCACTCTTGCACTCGACTTGGAACGTCATTCAGTCGAGTCATTAAAGACTCAAGGTCGTTTTGAAGTGTTTCGCCTGGCCAGAGTGTTGAGTCGATCCGCGACACCGCAACCTTCAGTCGAGCGAGGTAGTCCACCACAGCAGCAACACGAGACTCTAGTCGGAAAACATTCATGGCAGCTTCATCCTTCACGGGGGAGTTAATTAGGTCCAGGCTTGTTTCCACTCGACTAGTCTCCTCGAAGTTCTGACAGAATTCTGCGAACGCAACTCGAGTTCAAGCTAAAGGTCCTATGATGAGTCGGTGATAACAAGTCAATCGGATAAAAGGAGTTACCTTCAAGCATGAGGAATAGCTTCTTGGTGAGCCCTCCCAGATAAGCCTCTAGATCATTCCTCTTCCCCGCCAGTTTGCCAACCTTGTCGCTCAGACCTATCTTATCGTTCTTCAGCCGACTAACCTCCTTGTTGGCCGCATCAACAGCAGCTTTCAGATTGGCATTTTCTTCTTCAAGTTTTCCGACTGAAGACAGCTTCTCTTCTGCGAGCTTGGTTTTGTTCAGGGCCGTTTGTTGCGCCTCGGCAAGGTCATGATCCTTCTTCTTCAAAGCCTCCTCCATTTTGTCTGCAAAATAACAGCGAGGTCAGAATTAGAAAGGGATAGAAAAACAAAAACAGTTGTCAAGATCTCACCAGCCATACCTTTTGCTTCGTCTCTCGCCTTCTGCAAGTTCTCCTGTGCAAGCTTCAAGTCAAGGTCGAGCTGGATCTGTTTGTTCTCCAATTCAGTGTATCGATCCACAAGCTCGCAAAATTTCTGCAAAGAATCAGTCGACAGACGTCACAGATAGGTTACTTCTAAGTGACTAAGAAAAATCATTGCGTTTATAAGACTACAGCCGAATCAAAATATTCAACAGTAGTCTCGGGGACTACACCCAGTTGGTGCATTTAGCGTGCCCCCACTGGTCCTACTGACTCGGTTTGATCAGTCGACCGAAAGAGACAAAAAAAATAGAGAAAAAGAGTTCTTCAGACTACGGTCGACTGCCAGCAGTCCACCATAGTCTCGGGGATTACACCCAGTGGGTGCACTCGGCGTGCCCCCACCGGTCTCAAGGTTCCACTCGACATGGTCCGACCAGACCGAGTGAAGAAGTTATCCAAAAGATACAAAGTATAAAGACTCCGGTCGACTGCCAGCAGTCCACCATAGTCTCGGGGACTACACCCAGTGGGTGCACTCAGCGTGCCCCCACTAGTCCGAAAATTCAATCGACACACCCAGTGGGTGTACAGATTCGAAGATCTTCAGAAGGAAGAGTTTTTCAGGTAGCATATCCTAACAGAGCAGGTGGCGATCAACTAACCTAGATGTTGTTCTGAAGAGCTGAACTGGCATCATAGGCCGCTTGGCTGGCTTCCCGGACCACCTTCATCTGCTCCATAATGAGCCTCGCTTGGCATATAGCCTCCCTAGCAGCACCCACTTGGTCCTCTGGGACATGGTGCGTGGCGAAAAGGGAAGGCTGATCAGCAGTCGACGTTGAAGGCCAGATACTCGTCAGTGGCACAGCAAAAGACACAGAAGTCCGAGTGGTGTTGCCACCCTCATGAACCAGTGCATCAGGCATCGATGCAGCTTGAGCGGTCCTGCCGGCAGGTGCCTTCTTAGTTCTCCTCCGCCTCAACGGCGCCTCATCATCATCATCAGGGAGATCAATGACATGAGGAGGGACTACAGGAAAGATTCAAGTTAAAAACAGAAATCCAAACGACCAAAAGCAAAATTACGGCGATCATACCAAGGTTAGAGGTAACAACATCTTCCATCTCCTGGTCTTCGTTCCTGGCTGAGGTCTCGGAGGTGGCAGCGCTGCAGATTTCAGAAATCAGTTGATCAGTCAACGGGTCGACCAAAAGTATGTTCACGCTGAACCAAAAGGCTCAAGTTCTGCTATACCCGGAAATAGTGGGGATAGCCATCTTCATCTTGAGCAAAACCTTTGTCGGCTTCGACGGTGTCGCTCGGGGTTGCTTCGGCGCTTTTTCAGTCGGCGCCGGAGAAGTCGTCCGAGGATGTTTCGTCTACTGCCCGACAAGTATGAAAAACACACTCGACGGATACAAAGAATGGATCAAGGCGACTGGAAAAGAAGTTGATGTCGTCACTTAAGTACATTTGATCCAAGACAAGACACAATTGCAGCGCAAGAACGAGTCGGAAGTATGTTCGGCTCCTTCCCTACTCAAACCTCGATCCATTCGGGGGCTAATGATGAAGTCATATACCTAGGGTAGGGGCATGGACCTGTCTATGACACCCTCCCCAAGGACATCTCTAGAAGAAAATACCTTTCAGTCAACCTGGAAGAGTTCCACTCGACCAACTGGAAGACACTCGACCATGAAGCCAACCACTCGACCACCAGGAGATCTAAAGCTAGTCTGCATCCAAACGGTTGGTCATAAGTAGCTTTTATGGTCATTATAACACTTTATGTGGGAGTTACCAGTAACCCCCTATCTTAATGTATCTTTAACCCTGCATAACTGACGGTGGGAGGGGTCTGGCGAACTCTATATAAGCCACCCCCTCCTCAGTGTAAAGGGTTCGCACCCCTGTAACTCATACGCATATAATCCAGTCGACCGCCTGCGGGCTCCGAGACGTAGGGCTGTTACTTCCTCCGAGAAGGGCATGAACTCGTAAATCTCTTGCGTATACAACTACTCCATAGCTGAGATCTTGCCTCTCCATACCTACCCCCCATTCTACTGTCAGACATAGAACCACGACACCGCAGCCGCACTAACAAGCCGTTGCGGCTAGGGTTCATCGTCGCCCTAGATCTGTCGGCCGACGTCATCCCAGGGCGTGCACGACGAATGGAGGATAAGCAGAGGATTGGCCATCGCCCCGCTCGCGCTCGTGGCTCGCGACGGCAGTGGGAGTAGGTGGGGTGGTGGCAGAGGTGATGGGGATTTGATTCGGGAGCGGAGGAGAGATTTGGGGGATTTGATTCGGGAGCGGTGGGGAGATTTTCTAGCGGATACATGGTCCACGCGCGCACCACGGTCCGGCCAGCTCAATGGAGCGGCGCGCATCGAAGCACGCACGCGCGCGCCGGCGAGAAAACCGGCCGTGACGCTATGGCCGAGAAGCAGACTGGTGGATCTGGGGGATGAAGGCGAGGGGAGAGGGTGCGTGGCGGAGACGAGGTCAGCGGTGGTGGGTGGGGGTGGCGACGGTGGGAATCGCAGGAGGGGGAGGAAGGCGGGGGCAGCGGGGTGGGATGGGAGAGGATCTGGAGAATGGGAGAGGATGAGTGTGGGTGGGTGGGTTAGGGTTTGGGTTTCTCGGGAGAATCTCCACCGTTGATGTGTGTGTGATGGACGGCTCAGATCGTGTCTGACTGGGTGATCCGCGTGAACGTGGTTTCTGGCTTCTCATTGGCCGGTTGTCTCGCGCTGGAATCTTCAAAATTTGGACCCAAATCACCGACTTTTAATTAAAAAACTACAAATCTCTGTTGTAAAAAGGGAGCACATCTTTTTTTCAAAAATATTAATCCATAATTTATTTAAAATTGACTAAAAAAATAATGTCAAGATGTTTCCGTCCACCTCTCATATCTATCTATTACATTACAGAAAAAAGAAACACCTAACCGTTTATTTGATGTATTAGAAAATAACAACCATTTATTATGCCACCGCCGTTGACGACGATGAAAGGATCGGATGCTCGGGACCCCCCCAACCCCCACAAAGGGGAAGACGTTGAATGTGGAGAAGAGCCTGCAATTTATTTGTTTTTTGAGGATGACTACCTAGAAACAAATACCAAAATCACTTTGTACTTTTAGATAGCATCAGTGACCGGAGCTCCTCCGGCACGTTCGCAGTTGTCAGGAGATCTCCATGTCGTCTTGCTCTGGCCACAAGTTCACAAGCTAGACAATTTTTTTACCTCTTAACAACTGAGATTTTGGCTGAACTGAAAAAACCGAAGAGCACTTTTTATCTCACTAACAGTCATGAAGCCCCGATAACGCCACTAGGCCTATAAAAATGGCGTGTCTCTCTACCTCTTCAACTGATCTGCAGGTTCTCATTTGGGTGCTCAACGAGAAGAGGGCTAGGCCCCTGTGGTCTCGAGAAGAGCCCACATTTTATGGCAGAATTTTTGGCATAGTTTTGTTCAAATGATCTCGTATTGTGCACAAAGGTGCATATTGGAATGGCAAACAATGTTGCCTAAGGAAGTTTTCATTTTCTTTGGACGAAAAAACCATTTTCCATTTTTCGAGTGCCCAAAAGGAGGTTTTTTTTGTGAAGGACCTCCCAAATAATTGTTGCAAAATTGGACCAAATCAATTTTCTAAAATACTAGGACATACTTAATGCACAATTGACAAAATGGTTGGGTGTAAAAAGTTTTTATCCACCTCTCGTGAAAAAGACAAATTTCCGCCGATTCAGTTGGAAGCGGGTCAAATTTGAACTACAACTGCCTCATAGTTTCTATTTATTTTTTCCAAAAATCATTTCTAGGTACATAAGTACCTATTTTATCATAGAAACACCAAAAAAATTTCATGATTCAACCACTAGCAAGGAACGGTCATTCCCGCTGTTATGACCGCATTTTGAAACAGGCATAAAAAATTCAAAAAAAATTAAAAAATTGGGAAACCTTCGCATTGTGTCATTATATGTGGCCAAGTTCCCAGGAAAAATAAAAAACTTGTAATACGGCAATTATTTTTAAAAAGTGTTCACATAAACGAGCTATCACGTGTGGAGATCAATGGCTTTCAAGCTAAATGATCAATCTTATGGCCACATTCATGGCATAGTTTGTTCAAATGATCTCATATTGTGCACAAGGGTGCATATTGGAATGGCAAACAATGTTGCCTAAGGAAGTTTTCATTTTCTTTGGACGAAAAAAACCATTTTCCATTTTACGAGTGCCCAAAAGGAGGTTTTTTTGTGAAGGACCTCCAAAATAATTGTTGCAAAATTGGACCAAATAAATTTTCTAAAATACTATGACATATTTAATGCACAATTGACAAAATGGTTGGGTGTAAAAAGTTTTGATCCACCTCTCATGAAAAAGACAAATTTCCACCGATTCAGCTAGAAGCGGGTCAAATTTGAACTGCAGCTGCCTCATAGTTTGCTATTTATTTTTTCCAAAAATCATTTCTAGGTACATAAGTACCTATTTAATCAGAGAAACACCAAAAAAATTCCAATATTCAACCAGTAGCTAGGAACGGTCATTCCCGCCGTTTTGACCGCATTTTGAAACGGACATAAAAAATTCAGAAAAAATCAAAAAATTGGGAAACCTTCGTACTGTGTCATTATATGTGGCCAAGTTCCCAGGAAAAATAACAAACTTGTAATACGACAATTATTTTAAAAAAGTATTCTCAGAAACGAGCTATCACGTGTGGAGATCAATGGGTTTCAAGCGAAATGATCAATCTTATGACCACATTCATGGCATAGTTTGTTCAAATGATCTCATATTGTGCACAAGGGTGCATATTGGAATGGAAAATAATGTTGCCTAAGGAAGTTTTCATTTTCTTTGGACGAAAAAACCATTTTGCATTTTTCGGGTGCCCAAAAGGAGGTTTTTTTCTGAAGGACCTCCCAAATAATTGTTGCAAAATTGGACCAAATCAATTTTCTAAAATACTAGGACATATTTAAGGCACAATTGACAAAATGGTTGGGTGTAAAAATTTTTGATCCACCTCTCGTGAAAAAGACAAATTTCCGCCGACTCAGTTGGACGCGGATCAAATTTGAACTGCAGCTGCCACATACTTTGCTATTTATTTTTTCCAAAAATCATTTATAGTTACATAAGTAACTATTTAATCATAAATACATGGTTTGGTGGCGATACGTCGAGGTTTGGGCGGTGGCCGAGGGCCCCAACTCTAGAGCGCGTAAACTCGCATGCCCGCCGCGTGGTCACCGTGTGACCGTGGCGTTCCCATGTGTTCTGGTTGGCCTAGGCATGTCTAGTGGGTTGGGCACTCCCCAGGTAGGTCCTAGGAAGAAACTTACAACATAACATTCTCACGAGGAGACCGATCGATGCTCAAACATGAATTAGGAGCCAAGTGTTTGATTAGCGGTACGGGAAATGTACATGGCTAATGGGCGTGAGTTTTGGCCGAGGATGATCAGTTACTAAGAAGACCGTCTTCACAAATTTTCAGCTCAAAAGGAGGAGCCTAGGTGGTACTTTCTTTGCAAAGTACCACACTGGACATAAATACGAATGTTGAAGCTGTGCTCAAAATAATGAATGGATTGAGCTGGCATTTGGTGGCGGATGGTTATTTGGGCATAGGAAAGCACTGTAGAAAATGGATACTATTTGGACATGCCAAAGTGGTACTTCTTTCACAAAGTGCTGCTCTGAACAGAATAGGAAAATGAATATTGTTGAATTATTTTTGAACTAGGCAAGGAAGGTTTTTGACATATTTGATGAAGATATGATCCAACCAATTTATGAGAATTTTCTGGGAATTTTTGGAATAACAGAAATATAGGTTGCTTCACAACCTAGGGCAAAAATTGACACATGGACATGACACATAGGCAAAACTGATGAACTGGCGCCTAGTCATCGCAACCCACCACAATTTGCAAGGCTATGACCATCTATATTGGTCGTTAACAACTAGAAATAAGGCAGCGGACTAGCGCTGTTTGCTTTATGACCATTTCGTGTAAGAAAATTACTACCTTTCTGACCAAAATGGTCGCAATGGTTTAGGGTTTGGAGCCCCCCGAATAGCTTTTGACCAATTGGTCTCAAATGGTCATAGATCTATGACCAATTCTTCCAGGGTCACTGACAGAAGGTCACTAGTTGACATATTTCTTGTAGTGACCCCGGCATCCAAGACTTGACATCACCTCATCCGAGACCCGCCGCTACTCCAACCAAAGAGAAGAGTGAAAAGGTCCCACCTTTTGCACCCCTGGGCGGCCCCCAGCGCCAATACCCAAAAGGCCAGCCAAAACTGGCCTCCATTGACCTGTCCTGCAGCACCGGACGCGGAACGAGCTCGGTCCTGCTGGCCTTTTGAAAACAGGCTGCAATATACAAAGCATTGCTGGATACAAGGATCTAACTTCTCATAACTCCATAAGAGAGCTCTCACGGGCTCACTTAATTTGTCAATCTTTAAAGTTAGAACGTCCATCCCTACGAGTAAATAGCATAAAACTACTACTTTATAGGCTAGGGTTCGAAAAAACTACCAAATATTTTTTTCCTCTGATAACTACCAAGTCAGAGGTCAGTTGTTTTAAAAAACTCTAATCGTCCAGTGATTTACTGTTGATCGTGGTTATGACAGTTGGTGGCCGCATGTAAGAAAACTGATTGTCTGACCGTTTGTTTAACTGTTAACTGACATGTGGGCCCCACATGTCAGTGTCTCTTTGTCATAATTTAATAAAAAATCCAATAAAGCAATCAGGTCCCTGTAAAACTTAAAAAAAGCAATCGGGTCCCTACATACTTAAAAAAAGCAATCGGGTCCCTCCCGTGCTCAAGCTCGAGAGGAGATGCGCCCTCCCGGCCATGGCGCACGGCTCCCGGCGCTCCTGGGCGCGGCTTGCGGCAGCCCTTGCTAGCCTTGCGCCGGCGCGGCTCGCGACGGCCCTTCCCTCCTTGCTCCGGCGTAGCTCGTGGCGGCCCTTGCTCGCCTTTTGCTCCGGCGCGGCTCGCGGCGGACCTTCCCTTAGCTCCGGCGCGGCTCGCGGCGGCCCTTGCTCGCCTTTTGCTCCGGCACAGCTCGCGGTGGCCCTTGCTCCTGGGCGAGATGCGTGGTGGAGGTGGCCATCGGTGATTGGTCGAGGTGCTGGAGGTCGGGCAAGGAGGAGAGAAGAAAGAGACAGAGGAGAGAAGAAAATGTAGGAGGAAGAAGAAACATCTTACATGTGGGTCCCACAATAAGCTAGCGGTCAAATAAAACGGTCAACAAATGGATTTTCTTGGAGCGGGCCCGTAAACCGGTTTAAAATGTTAGCAACGAGGAATTTGGGTTTTTTGAAATAGACGATCCCTGAGTTGGTAGTTATCAGCGAAAAAAAATATTTGGTAGTTTTTTGGAACCCTAGCCTGTAAAATTGTAGTTTTATGCTATTTACTCCATCCATGTAGTGAGGTCAATGATGTCTGCTTTCCCTCCCAAGGTGTCGTAACTTCCTTTCAAGGTGTCGTGACTTCCTTAAATTGCAGAATTTCTCAGGGGAACTCTCAACTTTGGCATAAAAAAGTAACTGCAAGTGGTACAGGGTACATAGTGATTTTGGCAATTCGGTCATTATTGTCCTGCTGATGTCCAAATACCAAAGGTGCTTCAACTCACCAACATACTCTGGCAACTTACTACTGTTGTAAGTTGACAAATATAATGCACGCAACTTCTTCAAATTCTGTAGTATTTGGGTGAAAAGGTCACTTACATCATCCATTAGGGGGTTTACGCAGATAATGGTGCGTAAATGAAGTAAAAAGTTTAATAAGTCATAAAATGTTTATGGATCCAAGAAATGTTCGTGATTTGTAAAAAAAATCGCAATTTTGAAAACAAAAGTCCGTCATTCATCTATCATTTTTATGTTTTCTTTAAGAAACAATCAGGCGTCGCCGGTTCACAGGAGCGCC
>NC_041386.1:740035033-740095696 GCF_002162155.2 Triticum dicoccoides | reverse complement strand
GGCCCGATAGCACCAAACGCGCGTGAGGATCAGGTATGCCAATAATTGCCACCTTTACCTCATGAGCGTTTGTGTTACCTCCTCACCACGAATATTAAAGAAGTGTAGCAGGAACACAGTGGACCAGGCCCATGCTGTAGCGGCGGGGACTAGATACTGTAGTTATTAATTTTAAAACCTACAAAAACTTTTTTAGAAACCGGGGACATTTTTTTAAAGTATGAACAAATTTTGGAAATTTCAAACAATTTTCAGAAACTGAAAATTTGAAAAACCACGAACATTTTCTTAAAACCTCAATTTTTTCGAAAATTTGAATATTTTATAACAATAAAAAAATCATGAATATTTTCCAGAAAAGACGAGCAAATTTTGAAAAATCAAACATTTTCCAGAAACATGAACAACCTTTGAAAGAACGAACATGTTTTGAAATTCTTGATCTTTTTTCGAAGTTGTGAACGATTTTGGAAACAGGTACATTTTATGAAATTCCAAACCAATCTGGAAACCGTGAACATTCTTTGGATTTTTTCAACAAATTTTAAAAATAGGAATTTATTTTTAAAATGCAAACAAAAATTTGAAACTGCGACCATTTTTAAACTTCATAAACATGTTTGGAAGCATGAGCACGTCTTGAAATCCTGAATATTTTTTGAATTTGTGAACTAAATTTGAGGAATAGTAACATTTATTGTAATTCTGAACAACTCACAAATGGCTTAATTTTATCAGTTGTTGCTTTAGATGCAAACTCTGGCTCCGTTTAGTTTCCATGTAGAGTTAAATTCTGGTTAATAATATTTGATACAAGTGGTAGCGTAAATCAGATTAATAAAAGCTAGCTTCTCCATATCCTGAGTGACACTGCCAATCACAGATTTCGTTTTAGAATTTATTCAATTCTAATGTTGGGTTCAACATCTCACGAAAGATTCACATTCTTAAGAGCGCAAATTCACATTCTCATAAAACATAGCAATAACAATGTAGTTTTTTTTCCACAATTATTTTAGTATAATCTACATATTGAATATATTTTTTATTCTACACATTCTTATGCTCACTATGAAAATCAGATGTTTCATTTATGAGAGGTGATTTTCCTATGCGTGGTGGTAGGTACGCACGAGTGGTGGCAGCTACACACCCTTTGGCATCGGGACAAGTGCATTTTTTTAGGGGAAAGAGAGCTCTTTCATTCATTCATTCATAGCAAGTTTACAGTCATTCTCAATTACATGTAGGACGTTCAGTGGCACATTCTGCAGCATATAAAAATCTCCATGAGCTCTAGCATGAGCTGCTATCTCATGTGCAGCCACATTGCACTCTCTTCCAATTTTACTCACCATGCACGAACTGAAATCCCGCATTATAGTCTTTGCTTCTTCATAAGTAGCCCACCACTTAGTGTTGTTTCTTTCTTCTGTATTCACAACCGCAACGACAGCAGCACAATCTGATTCCACTTGTACCTGAAACTTGTTTATATCTCGCAAACACTTGAGGCCCAAAAGCAGGGCGCTTGCTTCCGCTTCCTCTCCATCAGTGCACATATAAAAGGGATGGCCTACAGAGAAAAAAACTGAACCGGTGCTATCCGTGGCGACTGCCCCTACCCAAGCTGATCCCAAAGCAGGAACAAAGGAGGCATCAACATTTAGCTTAACACAATCGCCTTGGGGTCTGGACCAATGCCCCTTTGGCTTTTCCTCAGCAGTGGTCAATTGTATTCGTATATCATACAAATGTTTTTTTCCTTTTACATCACTTTCACTTGGAGTGTTTGAGTTCAGAGTTTCCCAATAATTCTTCAGGAAAAGGACTGAGTCTGAAACCTTTGTTGTACCTTTGTTATGCACAATGTCATCCCTAAGATGCCAGGAATGCCATAGTACCAAGAGCAGTTTTTCTCGCATGTCTCCAGAACAAAGACTGAGTGCATTTAGAAGCCAGTCTGAGTCACGGGTAACAAGTGATGTTTCACTTGGCAAGGCCCAATGCTCTCTCAAATTCTCTCGAAGTGCTTTAGCTTTTGTGCAGTTCAGAATAGCATGTTGGGCATCCTCTATGTCTCTGCCACATATATTGCATATGCCATCAATTTCAAGTGTTCTCCTTCTTTTGTTCTCTTTTGTGGGTAGTGAATCAGTGGCAATTCTCCAGGCCACAATACGGATTTTGTGAGGGATGCTTGTTTCCAGATCAAATTCTAGAGATTTTCCCTTCCGGTGCCGACATTACTTGATGAACCAGAACTTGTTTCCTTCTGCTTCAAGCACATGCCCAGCTTGTAGGCACTTCTTACCGTGAACATGCCATTTTTCTCATAGTTCTAGGCAAGGTTGTCCTCTGTTTCGCTAACAGGGAGTTTTATCTTGCAAATTTCCTCTGCATCAAATCTATAGAATAGTTGATTAATAAGGGGAACATTCCATTCTCTTGTTTGTGGCAAAATTAGCTGATTAACCCATCTGATTCGGCTCCAAGTTTTGAGAGATTTTACCATGAGTCCAGATTGCCTTGGGATCCAATTATCCCTGAGAACTTGGATACTTTTGCCATCCCCAACTCCACACAACACCTTTTTTTAAGAGTTCAAGCCTGATACGTCTCCAACGTATCTATAATTTTTGATTGTTCCATGCTATTATATTACTTGTTTTGAATGATTATGGGCTTTATTATACACTTTTATATTATTTTTTGGACTAACCTACTAACCGGAGGCCCAACCCATATTGCTGTTTTCTTGCCTGTTTTAGTATTTCGAAGAAAAGGAATATCAAACAGAGTCCAAATGGAATGAAACCTTCGGCAACGTGTTTTTTTGGAAGATTATCATCCTGGAGACGTGGAGTTCAAGTCAGAAGATACTCGAGGACTCCACGAGATAGGAGGGCGCACCCCCCCCCTATAGGGCGCGCCCCTGTCTCGTGGACCCCTCGAGCACCTCCCGACCGACTTCTTTCGCATACCCTAAAAACATCCCGGGAGAAGATAAATCAGGAGTTCCGCCACCGCAAGCCTCTGTAGCCACCAAAAACCTCTCGCGAGCCCTTCCCGGCACCCTGCCGGAGGGGGGATCCTTCACTGGTGGCCATCTTCATCATCCCGGCGCTCTCCATGATGAGGAGGGAGTAGTTCACCCTCGAGGCTGAGGGTATGTACCAGTAGCTATGTGTTTGATCTCTCTCTCTCGTGTTCCCTCTATGGCACGATCTTGATGTATCCCGAGCTTTGCTATTGTAGTTGGATCTTATGATGTTTCTACCCCCTCTACTCTCTTGTGATGAATTGAGTTTTCCCCTTTGAAATTATCTTATCGGATTGAGTCTTTTGTGAGAACACTTGATGTATGTATTGTCGTGCTTATCTGTGGTGACAATGGGATATCATGTGCCTCTTGATGTATGTTTTGGTGATCAACTTGCGGGTTCCGCCCATGAACCTATGCATAGGGGTTGGCACACGTTCTTGACTCTCCGGTAGAAACTTTGGGACACTCTTTGAAGTACTTTGTGTTGGTTGAATAGATGAATCTGAGATTGTGTAATGCATATCCTATAATCATGCCCACGGATACTTGAGGTGACAATGGAGTATCTAGGTGACATTAGGGTTTTGGTTGATTTGTGTCTTAAGGTGTTATTCTAGTACGAACTCTTGAATAGATTGATCCGAAAGAATAACTTTGAGGTGGTTTTGTATCCTACCATAATCTCTTCGTTCGTTCTCCGCTATTAGTGTCTTTGGAGTGACTCTTTGTTGCATGTTGAGGGATTGCTATATGATCTATATATGTTATTATTGTTGAGAGAACTTGCACAAGTGAAAGTATGAACCCTAGGCCTTGTTTCCTATCATTGCCATACCGTTTACGCTCACTTTTATCGCTTGCTACCTTGCTGTTTTTATTATTTCAGATTACAAATACCTTTATCTACTATCTATTTTGCACTTGTATCACCATCTCTTCACCGAACTAGTGCACCTATACAATTTACCATTGTATTGGGTGTGTTGGGGACACAAAAAAATCTTTGTTATTTGGTTGCAGGGTTGTTTGAGAGAGACCATCTTCATCCTACGCCTCCTACGGATTGATAAACCTTAGGTCATCCACTTGACGGAAATTTGCTACTGTCCTACAAACCTGTGCACTTGCAGGCCCAACAATGTCTACAAGAAGAAGGTTGTGTAGTAGACATCAAGCTCTTTTTCTGGCGCCGTTGCCGAGGAGGTTAGCACTTGAAGGTATATCTTTAGATCTTGCAATCGAATCTCTTTGTTTCTTGTTTTATCACTAGTTTAGTTTGTAAAAGAAAACAAAAAAATGGAGTTGAGTTTGTCTCATACGCTTCATCTTTTTAATATCTTTCGTGAGTATGATGGAAAGGAAAATTGTGCTCAAGAGCTAGAAGAAGAATTACATAGAATGCTTGGCATAAAATATGTGGATGATCACCATGATTGCAATGTTGTTAGTATGAATTCCTTGAATATCCTTGATGCTCATGATATGCAAAGCCACAAGCTTGGGGATGCTATGTTTGATGAATATGATATTTTTTGTCCCCCAAGTTTTGATGAGAATATTTATTATGATGAAAGCATGCCTCCTAATTATGATGATTATATTGATAAAAGTGGGTTTGGAAGAGTGTCAACTTTAGGAAGTAATGATCCCACTATTTTGGAGGATGTTGAATATTATTGTGATAATTATGAAAGTGGATTTGTAAGAGTGTCAACTTTATTTAGTGATGATTCCACTATTTCAGAAGAGGTTCCAATTGATTATGAGAACAAAGTTGCTATCTATGATGATTATTGTGATGACTTGTATGCTATTAAGAATAATGATAACCATGAAACTTGTCATCATGATTTTAGTTTTCAATAGGATTATGCCTCACATGATAGTTATTTTGTTGAGTTTGCTCCCACTATTATTCATGAGAAGATATTTGCTTATGTGGAGAGTAGTAAATTTTCTATGCTTGTAGATCATGAAAAGAATGCTTTAGGTGCTGGTTATATTGTTGAATTTATTCATGATGCTACTGAAAATTATTATGAGGGAGGAACATATGCTTGTAGGAATTGCAATAATGTCAAGTTTCCTCCCTATGTGCTTAAAATTTCAAAGTTGTGCTTGTTTTACCTTCCTATGCTAGTTGATTATTGTTCCCATAAGTTATTTTCTCACAAAATCCCTATGCATAGGAAGTGGGTTAGGCTTAAATGTGCTAGTCATATGCTTCATGATGCTCTCTTTATGTTTCAATTCTTATCTTTTATGTGAGCATCATTGTCATCATCATGCCTAGCTAGAAAGGCATTAAAGAAAAGTGCTTGTTGGGAGACAACCCAATATTTACCCTTACTGTTTTTGTGTGTCCACATTATTATTCTACTGTAGTAATCATGTTTTATAGCTTTTGTTTCAAGAAAGTGCCAAGTAGAACCTTTGGGAAGACTTGGGTGAAGTTTATGTGATCTTGCTGTAAAAAACAGAAACTTTAGCGCTCACGAGAATAGCTGCCATTTTTTACTGGAGAGT
The DNA here is from genome assembly GCF_002162155.2 of Triticum dicoccoides. Lineage (NCBI taxonomy): Eukaryota > Viridiplantae > Streptophyta > Magnoliopsida > Poales > Poaceae > Triticum > Triticum dicoccoides. The sequence continues at coordinate 740,090,124 of NC_041386.1, read as the reverse complement.
CCTTTTAGGTTGATTATTTTTGCAGATGATTAATAGACAATTTCCTCAGGTCCAGAAATTTATTTCATAATTTTTGGGTTCCAGAAGTATACGTTTGATACAGATTACTACAGAATGTTCTGTTTTTGACAGATTCTGTTTTCATTGTGTTGTTTGCTTATTTTGATGGATCTATGGCTAGTATTAAGTGGTATGAACCATAGAGAAGTTAGAATACAGTAGATATTACGCCAATATGAATTTAGAATGAGTTCATTACAGTACCATAAAGTGGTTTTATTTTCTTATACTAACGGAGCTTACGAGTTTTGTGTTGAGTTTTGTGTGGTTGAAGTTTTCAAGTTTTGGGAAAAGATTCGATGGACTATGGAATAAGGAGTGGCAGGAGCCTAAGCTTGGGGATGCCCAAGGCACCCCAAGGTAATATTCAAGGACAACCAAGCAACTAAGCTTGGGGATGCCCCAGATGGCATCTCCTCTTTCGTCCTCGTTCATCGATAACTTTACTTGGAGCTATATTTTTATTCACCACATGATATGTGTTTTGCTTGGAGAGTCATTTTATTTTGTTAGTTTTTGCTTGCTGTTAGTTAGAATAATGTTTTGCATCTTTAGTTTCAATAAAAAACTCAAGGATAGCCTTTGCCATGCTTATTTTGCTAGTATACATGTTGTTGTTTGAAGACAGAAAGTTTACCGCTGTTGCAAAAATTCCCTAGAAAAGTCAGAGAATGGTATAACGTTGAATCTTTTTGCATATTAAGCGCTGATAAATTTATTACAGTGGTAATTTAGTTCATAATTTGTGGAGTCAGGGAAGTATTGATACTCTTGCGTTCTTTACAGACTATACTGTTTTGACAGATTGTTGTTATGGTTGCATTGTTTGCATATGTTTGCTTGTTTAATGATTCTATTTGAGGATAGGAGTATTAAATATGCAGAGACATTTAGTATTCAATGTTGAATAATAATGTTAGTGATTTGTTACAGTAGAAGATGATATGGTTTTACATTGGTTTATACTAACCTATCTCACGAATTCTTGTTGAGTTTGTTGTGAATGAAGCTTTTGATAAAAAGAGAAACCGTGACATGAAAGGAATTAAGGAGACACAAAAGCTCAAGCTTGGGGATGCCCAAGGCACCCCAAGATAATATTTCAATAAGTCTCAAGCATCTAAGCTTGGGGATGCCCCGGTAGGCATCCCACCTTTCTTCTTCAACAACTATCAGTTAGTATCGGTTGAGACTAAGTTTTTGCTTCTTCACATGAGTTATGCTATCCTTGCATTGTCATTTTATTTTTATTTGCTTGCTGTTTGAATAAGATACCAAGATCTGAAATTCTTTAATGAGAGAGAGTCTTTGCATAGTTGCATAATTATTTAGCTACTCTTTGTTCTTTACTTATATCTTTCGGAGTAGTTTGTCGTTTGCTCTAGTACGTCACTTATATCTTTTAGAGCACGGCGGTGGTTATATTTTGAAGAAATTGATAGTCTCTCATGCTTCACTTATATTATTTTGAGAGTCTTAAACAGCATGGTAATTTGAATGAAAACTATCATAGAAGTGAATTGGATGCTATGATCAATTTGGTACTTGATAATTGTTTTGAGATAGGGAGGTAGTGATATTAAAGTCATGCTAGTTGGGTGATTATGAATTTAAAGAATGCTTGTGTTGAAGTTTCTGATTCCCGTAGCATGCACGTATGGTGAACCGCTTTGTGATGAAGTTGGAGCACAATTTTATTTATTGAATGTCTTCCTTATGAGTGGCAGTCGGGGACGAGCGATGGTCTTTTCCTACCAATCTATCCCCCTAGGAGCATGCGCGTAGTGCTTTGGTTTTTGATGACTTCTAAATTTTTGCAACAAGTATATGAGTTCTTTTGACTAATGTTGAGTCCATGGATTATACGCACCCTTTCACCCCTCCATTATTGCTAGCCTCTCTTGTACCGTGCAACTTTCGCCGGTACCATACACCCACCATATACCTTCCTCAAAACAGCCACCATACCTACCTATTATGGCATTTCCATAGCCATTCCGATATATATTGCCATGCAACTTTCCACCGTTCCGTTTATTATGACACGTTTCATCATTGTCATATTGCTCTTTGCATGATCATGTAGTTGACATCGTATTTGTGGCAAAGCCACCATCATAATCTTCATACATGTCGCTTTTGATTCATTGCATATCCTGGTATACTGCGGAGGCATTCACATAAAGTCAAATCTTGTTCTAGTTTTGAGTTGTAAATCCATAAAAGTGTGATGATCTCCATTATTAGAGCATTGTCCCAGTGAGGAAAGAATGATGAAGACTATGATTCCCCCACAAGTCGGGATGAGACTTCGAACTTTATAAAAATAAAAGAGGCCAAAGAAGCCCACTAAAAAGAAAGAAAAAAAAGAGAAAAGAAAAATAAAAAAAGAAAGAAAGAAAAAAAAGAAATAAATAAAAAAAATGAGAGAAAAAGAGAGAAGGGATAATGCTACTATCTCTTTTTCCACACTTGTGCTTCAAAATAGCACCATGATCTTCATGATAGAGAGTCTCATAGGTTGTCACTTTCATATACTAGTGGGAATTTTTCATTATAGAACTTGGCTTGTATATTCCAATGATGGGCTTCCTCAAAGTGCCCTAGGTCTTCGTGAGCAAGCAAGTTGGATGCACACCCACTTAGTTCTTTTTGTTGAGCTTTCATATATTTATAGCTCTAGTGCATCCGTTGCATGGCATTCCCTACTCACTCACATTGATATCTATTAATGGGCATCTCCATAGCCCGTTGATACACCTAGTTGATGTGAGACTATCTTCTCCTTTTTGCCTTCCCCACAACCACCATTCTATTCCACATATAGTGCTATGTCCATGGCTCACGCTCATGTATTGCGTGAAAGTTGAAAGAGTTTGAGATTATTAAAGTATGAAATAATTGCTTGGCTCGTCATCGGGGTTGTGCATGATTAAATACTTTGTGTGATGAAGATAGAGCAACAACCAGACTATATGATTTTGTAGGGATAACTTTCTTTGGCCATGTTATTTTGAGAAGACATGATTACTTTGCTTAGTATTCTTGAAGTATTACTATTTCTTATGTCAATATGAACTTTTATTTTGTATTATTTGGATCTGAACATTCATGCCACAATAAAGAGAAATTACATTGAGAATCATGCTAGGTAGCATTCCACATAAAAAATTCTGTTTTTATCATTTACCTACTTGAGGACGAGCAGGAATTAAGCTTGGGGATGCTTGCTACGTCTCCAACGTATCTATAATTTTTGATTGTTCCATGCTATTATATTACTTGTTTTGAATGATTATGGGCTTTATTATACACTTTTATATTATTTTTGGGACTAACCTACTAACCGAAGGCCCAACCCATATTGTTGTTTTATTGCCTGTTTCAGTATTTTGAAGAAAAGGAATATCAAACGGAGTCCAAACAGAATGAAACCTTCGGCAACATGATTTTTTGAAAGATTTCATCCTGGAGACGTGGAGTTCAAGTCAGAAGATACTCGAGGACTCCACGAGATAGGAGGGCGCGCCCCTGTCTCGTGGACCCCTCGAGCAACTCCCGACCGACTTCTTTCGCCTACCCTAAAAACATCCTGGGAGAAGATAGATCGGGAGTTCCGCCGCCGCAAGCCTCTGTAGCCACCAAAAACCTCTCGCGAGCCCTTCCCGGCACCCTGCCGGAGGGGGGATCCTTCACAGGTGGCCATCTTCATCATCCCTGCGCTCTCCATGACGAGGAGGGAGTAGTTCACCCTCGAGGCTGAGGGTATGTACCAGTAGCTATGTGTTTGATCTCTCTCTCTCTCTCTCTCTCTCTCTCTCTCTCTCTCTCTCTCTCTCTCTCTCTCTCTCGTGTTCTCTCTCGTGTTCCCTATATGGCACGATCTTGATGTATCCCGAGCTTTGCTATTGTAGTTGGATCTTATGATGTTTCTCCCCCCTCTACTCTCTTGTGATGAATTGAGTTTTCCCCTTTGAAGTTATCTTATCAGATTGAGTCTTTTATGAGAACACTTGATGTATGTCTTGTCGTGCTTATCTGTGGTGACAATGGGATATCATGTGCCTCTTGATGTATGTTTTGGTGACCAACTTGCGGGTACCGCCCATGAACCTATGCATAGGGGTTGGCACATGTTCTTGACTCTCCGGTAGAAACTTTGGGACACTCTTTGAAGTACTTTGTGTTGGTTGAATAGATGAATCTGAGATTGTGTAATGCATATCGTATAATCATGCCCACGGAGACTTGAGGTGACAATGGAGTATCTAGGTGACATTAGGGTTTTGGTTGATTTGTGTCTTAAGGTGTTATTCTAGTACGAACTCTTGAATAGATTGATCCGAAAGAATAACTTTGAGGTGATTTCGCACCCTACCATAATCTCTTCGTTCGTTCTCTGCTATTAGTGTCTTTGGAGTGACTCTTTGTTGCATGTTGAGGAATTGTTATATGATCTATCTATGTTATTTTTGTTGAGAGAACTTGCACTAGTGAAAGTATGAACCCTAGGCCTTGTTTCCTAGCATTGCAATACCGTTTACGCTCACTTTTATCGCTCGCTACCTTGCTATTTTTATTATTTCAGATTACAAATACCTTTATCTACTATCTATACACTTGTATCACCATCTCTTCGCCGAACTAGTGCACCTATACAATTTACCATTGTATTGGGTGTGTTGGGGACACAAGAGACTCTTTGTTATTTGGTTGCAGGGTTGTTTGAGAAAGACCATCTTCATCCTACGTCTCCTACGGATTGATAAACCTTAGGTCATCCACTTGATGGGAATTTGCTACTGTCCTACAAACCTGTGCACTTGCAGGCCCAACAACGTCTACAAGAAGAAGGTTGTGTAGTAGACATCAAAGCCCGAATTCGATCCCTCTCCACACTGGGGATGCATCAGACATGAAACCGTGTCCAGCAAATTGCCTTTGGGATAATATTTTGATTTCAAGAGTTGAGCGCACAAGCTTTCTGGCCGCTGAATCAAGCGCCATGCTTGTTTTGCAGGAGAGCCTGGTTGAACATTTGCATGTCACGGAAACCCAGACCACCTTGACATTTAGGTTGTGTCATTTTCTCCCAAGACATCCAGTGTACTCTCCTCTGATTTTCCTCATCTCCCCACCAAAAATCTCGGATCAGTTTCTCATATTCGTCACAGAAAGCTACACTCATTTTAAACATACTCATGGTGTAAGTTGGCAGAGCTTGAATCACAGATTTAATCAAAATGTCTTTTGAACCGTGGGACATATATCTTTCAACCCAATTAGTGAGCCTTTTTGTGAAACGTTCAAGGATAGGCTGGAATTGAGACATCTTCATGCGTCCTTCGGGCGTAGGCAGGCCCAACTACTTTTCTTCAAAAGTAGCAGAGCTGATTTCCAGAATTTGCTTGATTTCCTCTTGGGTTTGTGTAGGACAAGCAGTACTAAACAACATGGAACATTTACTTGGGCTTAACAGTTGGCCCGTTCCTTGCTAGAAAATATTAATTGCATTCTTTACTCTCCTTGCTTCATCGCCATGGGCCTTGAAAAATAAAAGGCTGTCGTCTGCAAAGAGTAGATGCGAAATTCCCGGGCTCCCTCTCGCCACTTTTAAGGGAGTGATCCTACCAGCAGCACACTCGGCCTCCAGAGCTCGAGATAGACCTTCACCCACAAACAAGAAAAGATAAGGGCTCAATGGATCTCCTTGACGAAGGCCCCTCGTTGGTTGGAAGGATTCCAAAATTTCTCCATTAAGCTTCACAGCGTATCTCACGGACCGGACACAAGTCATAACCCAAGATATCCACTTCTGACAAAAACCAAATCTAGTCAGGGCTCCTTCTAAGAAGTTTCATTCCACAGGATCATATGCTTTTGTCAAATCAAGATTATAAGCACAGTGGTTGTCGGTTGTATTTTTACTATGTTGGATCTTGTGAAAGCACTCAAAGGCAATATATGCATTATCTGTGATGAGTCTCCTAGGTATAAATGCACTTTGTGCTTCAGACACCGACGCACCCAGAAATGGCCGAAGGCGATTGACGAGGCATTTAGAAATTAATTTATAGATGACATTGCATAAACTTATTGGCCGGAAATCTTTCAAGCTTTCAGGCGCATTACCTTTAGGAATAAGGACAATCATGGTGTCGTTAATACCTTCTGGCATAATACCATCATCAAAGAATTTTTTTCACTTCACTAATCACATCTCCTCGCAAATCAACCAAATTCCTCTGGAAGAAACGTGCATGAAACCCATCAATGCCCGGAGCCTTTAGAGGGCCAATTTGGAATAGTGCATCACAGATTTCTTCATATGTAAATGCCTTGCAGATGTGTTCATTAATCTCAGGGGAGAGTTTGGATTCAAACAGTGACAACAGGCTACCACGAGTGTTTCCATACAATAAAAAAAAGAGGCAAAGAAAACAAGGTTTGTGCGCAAGCAAACTCGACATGCATAAAGTCTATGATAGGGTTGAGTGGACTTTGTTTTAAAGAGATTATGCTTAAATTGGGTTTTTCAGGAGAATTGGGTAAATCTGATTATGCAATGTGTTTCCACTGTGGAATACCGGGTCCGGGTTAATGCAGAGGAATGCAAAAGTTTCAAGCCTACGAGAGGTCTACTGCAAGGAGACCCCTTATCCCCTTACTTATTCCTATTATGCAGGGAGGGTCTTACGGCTTTGTTGACGTATGCAGAGGAGATTGGATCAATTGTGGGAGTGAAAGTTTGTAGAGATTCTCCTCCAATCACCAACCTACTTTTTGCTGACAATTCATTGATTCTCATGAAGGCAAATGTGGAAAATGCGAAGTCCTGAAGTCAATTTTGGATTTGTCTTGTGTTGCTTCGGGCAAATGGTGACTGTGGAAAAGTCTAGTATCTTCTTTAGTCCCAATACAAGTGTTGAGGTTAGAGAACAAATGTGTACCACTCTGGATATTTTGGCGGAGGCACTTAATGACACATACTAAGGTTTGCCAGCAAATGTGGGCCTGGATAAAACTGGTTGTTTCCAGTATTTGATTGATCGTATTATAACAAAAATCACTGGTTTGAAGGAAAAATTACTATTCGTTGGAGGGAAGGAAACTCTCCTCAAATCCGTGGTTCAAGCCATACCCACCTATGCAATGTCGGTCTTTAAAATTCCTAAAAAGATTTGCAAAGGAATTATTGACGCGATGTCACATTTTTTGTGGGGCGACGAGGACAACCAGAAGAGGATGCATTGGATGGCTCGGTGGAAAATGTGTGTCCCAAAGAATCAAGGGGGGATGGGCTTTCGAGATATCCACTGTTTCAATCTAGCGATGCTGGCAAAGCAGGCTTGGCGGTTAATCGAGAATCCTGAATCCCTTAGTGCTACTATTTTGAGAGTGAAGTACTTTCCTGATGGGGATTTACTGAATGCACAACTGAAAAAGGGATCTTCGTTCACCTGGTAGAGTATCATGGCGGGAGTGAATTCTCTGAAACGTGGGTATATATGGAGAGTGGGGAATGGTCAGAATATTGATATTTGGGACGACTCCTAGATCCCAGAGTGTGCAGATAGAAAAGTCATCACGCCAAGAGGGAACCATCTAATCTCTCGGGTTGCTGATTTTATTGATCCTATTTCTAATGAGTGGGATGTGGGACTGGTTAGACAAACTCTTTGGCCCATTGACGCACGATGAGTACTTCCTATCCCTCTCTCTCAACATGATATGCCGGATTTTGTTGCATGGAGCTATACAAAAATTGGTATGTTCTCATTTCGGTCAGCGTATTTCGTGGAATGGGAACATTAACACAGTAAAAAACTACAACATGTGAATGGTCGGGGAAGAACAAATGCAAATCCTATTTGGCATAAGATTTGGAAGCACTCGTGTCCGGCTAAGGTGAAAATTTTCATTTGACATACACTGCATGGGACGCTTCCGTGTCGTGCTACGCTTGCCAATAGACATATCAAGGTATCGCCTCAATGTCCTGCCAGCTCTCCTAATCCAGAAGATGCAAAGCATGTCTTATTTCTCTGCCACAAAGCAAGAGAGGTTTGGAGAAGGTTGGGTTTGAACGAAATCATTATGAGAGCCTGTGAAATTGATCAAGCGGGTGAGGCGGTTCTGAAGTTCGTACTTCTTATGCCAGAACAAGATTTGACCTCAGCGGTTGCCATTACTACCTAGTACCTCTGGTGGGAAAGACGTAAATTGGTCCATGAGGAAATAACCCTCTCAGATATCATTGGGGATCCATGCAATTACAACAAATTTTGTTACTGTCTGCTCCTGTGGGTTTTGTAAAACTTAATGTTGATACTTTGTTTAATCATGATGAGCTCAGGGGCATTGTTGGGGCGGTACTCAGGGATGACAAAGGTAAATTTCTTGCAGGAGGAATGAGAAAATAGACTGGTGCGCAAACGTCCTGGCAGCTGAAGCTTTGGCACTCCGATATGGGTTGTCCCTGGAGCAAAGAATAGGGTGAAACCGTCTAGTTATCAATTCTGAAAATCTAGAGGTCATCGAGACAATGAACAATGGAGGAGGTCATGTGAGTGCAGCGGCGGCGATTTTCGATGATTGTTATCATCTCGCTTGTGATTTTCCTATTTCTAGGTTTGAACATTGTAATAGAGAAGTAAATAAGGTAGCTCACGAACTAGCTAGGTTAGCGAGATTTTCCACGACTTATGATTGGTTTGAGGATGGATGAAATTGTAAATTTCCTCAATGTATCTATTTTATCTAATGAATAAAGTGGGTGGTGTTTTGTTTAAAAAAAAGGTTAGCCATGCTGTGTCGGGCTGGCACGCGTGCCGGGCCACGTGCCAGGCACGGCACACTAAACCATGTGCCGGCCCATCATGGGCTGGGCACACGGGCTATCCTGCCGGCCCGACAAGACCGGCCCGTTTGGCGATGGCTTGATCAGGCAAGAACTTTTCAAACACCACACGTGGTCCCCATCACTGCCGTCCATATCCATACACGCATGGACGGCCGTGGATTAGTTCTGCTCACTGCCTCCCACCGGTCCGGTCTACGCGCACTCCTACCTCTGACCAAATCCCCTCTCCTCTCCCCTCTCGGCTTCGCCGGCTCCAGCGGCCCACCGGCGACCGGCGGCCAGTGGCGGGCGTACCTCCGAATCCCAATCCCAGGTGATAAGATCCATCTCCAACCCACATTAGCCTCGCCTCTGTTCCGGTTAGATCCTTCCACATTCTCGGGTTGGGTGGTTTGTTGGGTTCGACGCCGCCCCGCGCCCTCGCTGGCGACGCAGGTTGTCCGGCGCGTTCATCCCCAAAAAAAGTTAGTCCGTTGCGCTCTTGCCCTCCTCCGAACCTGTGCTCCAGAGCCCCTTCCTTTCTGGGAATGGAATGGATGCTATCTTTGTGAGATGATAATGCACATATTTCGCAAAAAAGAAGATGTAATGCACATGAGATGAAGTTCAGTGATAAGCACCAAAATATTTGTTGGCTCTTAAACAATTCATGTGTAATAGGGATACTCTCGACCATGGATTTTTTAAGACAAATTGGTTGGTGGCTAAGCACGTCCTTAGTTAGCCGCCCCAGCTCTTGTTTCTTTGGGTCAGCACAGGAGTAGGAGCAGTAACTGAAAATTCCTAATCCAGAAGCCGGAGCAGTGTTTGTTTAAATTTGTGTTGTACTGCATGGTTTGGATCATAGCGAGAAGGTTTCAGGTTTCACTATGCTGAGATTGTATTAACTCTGTCCAGTATCCATTTATGGGGATTACATTTTTTGGCGGGTTCTTGTATGCTTATGCAGGGCTTTTGTGCAGTACTGCTGAATGAACTCGATCTCGTTCCTTGCACCAATGATTTATTTGTACCCATGACTGATATCCGAATTTGCTTCCTGGCATATTCTCGCTGAGTTTTATTCTTTTTGTTTATGTCCTGAAGAGGATCCTTTTAAAGGAATCCCGATATCTTGATTTCCCATGGTGGGTTTGACTTGCAGGCATGATGTTCTGTTTTCTGCTTGTAGATGTACAGGGCAGATAGTAATTAAGTGGGCAAAGCTGGAAAGGACAGGAAAGTGCGTGTCCATTTGAATGGCTTATTCAGAGCTTCAAGCCTTCTGGAACCATGTTTTCCCTGCGGGCATAACATCTACTAGGATGGTTCGTGGAAAGCATGAAAGAGCCAGAAGAGCAAGTGGTTATTTGTATACAATGTTGTCCTCTGCTACTTTATACTTCAATTATCATAAGTGAGCTGTGTCAACGTTGGTTACTGGTTAGTTTATTAGCATGTCCATCTCAGCTAAACTTAAAGAAAGGGCAGGTAGCTGGATCCAAAAGCGCTTTCAATTGACCCAAAAACGCTTTCAGTTGATCCAAAAGCGCTTTCAATTGCCCGTATATCATTTACTCAGGTCATTTTCTACTCTCAAAACAATATTCTTAGTTTTTCAAGGTTCCTTGCTCTTATCTCCGTTGCATATGCAGTTAACTAATTCATCCCGTTGTCTCCCACTCCAACAGATTTCTCATCCATCACCTCGTGCTCCTCGTTCTATTTATTGAGGCCATTCCACACCCAAAAAAAAGAGAGAGGGGACAAATTGTCAGTTTTTGCTCCTAGTTTCTGATAATGTAATTGCTCATGTCCATACTTGGTGTTCAATCATCTACAGTCTTTATGGACCGAATCCATTCTCTTATTTTCCTCTAGAAACACACCTCCAACTTCTTTTTCAGCCTGTTTTTCAGAGTTTGTCGTGGAGCAGGAGTATCAAGCTCTTATTCGCAATAAGACATGGACTCTTGTTCCTCCACCATCGCGGGTTAACGTTATTGATTCCAATTGGGCTTTTAAAGTGAAGAAGCATTCTGATGGGTCCATTGAGCGGTACAAAGCTTGTCTTGTTGCTCGAGGTTTTCGACAGTGCTATGGTCTTGACTACGAAGACACCTTCAGTCCAGTGGTTAAGCCTACTACCATCAGGCTTCTCTCTCTTGCCGTTACTCGCGGTTGGTTCCTTCGTCAGCTTGATGTCCAAAATGCCTTTCTCCATTGTGTATTGGAGGAGGAGGTTTATATGCGCCAGCCTCCGGGTTTTTTCTGGATCCGGATCGTCCTGATCATCTCTGTCGTCTGTCCATGGCACTCTATGGTATGAAGCAAGCTCCTCGTGCATGGCATGCCCATCTTGCAATGGCTCTTCGTGCTCATGGTTTTGCATCGTCGACTACTGACTCCCCACTATTTCTTCTACAGAAGCCCGAGGTTACTATGTACTTGTTGGTTTATGTGGATGATATTATTCTCGTCAGCTCCTCTCAGTCGGCTGCTACTGCTCTTGTTCGCTCTCTTGGTGCTGATTTTGCGGTCAAGGACCTTGGGAAGCTTCACTACTTTCTTGGTGTCAAGGTTACTTCCCGGGCTGATGGTCTTGTTATGACGCAGAAGAAGTACTCTTTGGATTTGTTGCAGCGGGCTAGGATGCTTAAGTGCAAACCAACAACTACACCGATGTCTACCACTGACAGGATCACTGTTGTTGATGGTGAGCTTCTGTCTTCTGCTGATGCGACGGAGTATCGGAGTATTGTTGGTGGTCTTCAGTACTTGACGATCACACGACCGGACATTTCTTTTGCTGTCAACCGAGTTTGCTAGTATCTGCAGTCACCCTATGACACTCATTGGTTTGCCTTTAAGCGCATCTTGCGCTACATTCGCTTCACGGTGTCCCATGGCTTGCATATTCGTCTGACCTCCTCTGGCTGTCTCTCGGCATATTCTGATGCGGATTGGGCTGGCAGTTCGGATGACAGGCGATCTACGGGGCGCTATGTTGTGTTCTTTGGCTCTCATTTGATCGCCTGGAGTGCTCGGAAACAGGCTACTGTCTCACGTAGCAGTACTAAAGTTGAGTATAAGGTTGTGGCCAATGCTACTGCGGAAATTATCTGGGTACAGTCTTTGCTTCGGGAATTGGGTATATCTCAATCACAGTCTCCTATTCTTTGGTTTGATAACATCGGTGCTACATACCTCTCTGCAAATCCGGTATTCCATGCCCGAATGAAACACATTGAAGTTGACTATCACTTTGTGCGTGAACGTGTGTCTCAGAAGCAACTACAGATCAGGTTCATTTCTTCCAAGGATCAACTTGCAGACATCTTCACCAACCCATTGCCTCTACCATAGTTTGAGGCTTGCCAGGGCAATCTTACCCTTCTAGATTCTTTAGGAAGTGGCTAAGATTGAGTGAGGGTGTTAGACTGTATAGCCTCTGTATGCATACGTGTATATTGTAACGTTGTATCTACTCATTATATATATATGTGTGTGTGTGTGTGTGTGTGTGTGTGTGTGTGTGTGTGTGTGTGAGGGTTGTGCCTGTTCCCCCTAAACCTATTGTCTTACATACACAAGCACCAGTTTATTTTCTTGAAAAGGAGGAATACCTCGGCCTCTGCATCAATCGATGCATGCTGCCATATTATTAAATAAAAACGTAACAAGGTCCTTACGTCCAAAAGATGCTCATAAACCGAGCAGCACTCGAAAGTAAATAAATCTGGAAAGCACCACAACCGGCAATAAAAGACTGGAAAAGTGCCATAGCCGGCGATATAGAAATAATCCATGATACCTACACACCTAGCCTATTATTAGCTCACCACCCAAATCGGCTGAAGATAGCCCGTGCTACCGTCTCCCAACGGTTGCACCAAATAACCAAAGGCTCCCTGAAGTCCACATGAGTAAGAACCACATATGGATCCAAACTGTAGCTCTGTAGATAACCTGCAAAAAATTGGTGAATTGTGTCCCATTAAAAATAAAGAATTGAAACACAAAGAGAGGATCATAAAGAATATGACCAGCATGTCTGACCCACTTCCTATGCATAGGGATTTTGTGAGCAAACAATTTATGGGACAAGAATCAACTAGTATAGGAAGGCAAAACAACCATGACTTCAAAACTTTCAACACACAGAGAGGAAACTTGATATTACTGCAATATGTAAAAGCATATGTTTCTCTCTCATAATAATTTTCAGTAGCATCATGAATGAATTCAACAATATAACTATCACATAAAGCACTCCTTTCATAATGCATAAGCATAGAATTTTTATTACTCTCCACATAAGAAAATTTCTTCTCATAAATAGTAGTGGGAGCAAACTCAACAAAATAACTATCATGTGAGGCATAATCCAATTTAAAATTAAAATCAAGATGATAAGATTAATGGTTATCATTATTCTTTATAGCATACATGTCATCACAATAATCATCATAGATAGCAACTTTGTTCTCATAATCAACTGGAACCTCTTCCGAAATAGTGGATTCATCACTAAATAGAGTCATGACCTCTCCAAATCCACTTTCATAATTATCACAATAAGATTCAACACCCTCAAAAATAGTGGGATCATTACTTCCTAAAGTTGACACCCTTCCAAACCCACTCTCATCAATATAATCATCATAAATAGAAGGCATGCTTTCATCAAAATAAATTTGTTGATCAAAACTTGGGGGACTAAAGATATCATCTTCATCAAACATAGCATCCCAAAGCTTATAGCTTTGCATATCATTAGCATCATGGATATTCAAAGGATTCACATTGACAACATTGTAATCATGCTCATCATTCAAAGATTGTATGCCAAACATTTTATTGCATTCTTCCTCTAACACTTTGGCACAATTTTTCGATACATCATTTTCAAGAAAGGCATTATAAAGATGAAGCATATGAGGCAACCTAACTTCCATTTTTGTAGTTTTCTTTTATAAACTAGACTAGTGATAAAATAAGAAACTAAAAGATTCAATTGCAAGATGTAAAGATATACCTTCAAGCACTCACCTCCCTGGCAACGGCGCCAGAAAAGAGCTTGATGTATACTACGCAACCTTTATTCTTGTAGACTCGTGTTGGGCCTCCAAGCGCAGAGTTTTGTAGGACATTAGCAAATTTCCATCAAGTGGATGACCTAAGGTTTATCAATCCGTGGGAGGCATAGGATGAAGATGGTCCCTCTCAAACAACCATGCAACCAAATAACAAAGAGTCTCTTATGTCCCCAACACACCCAATACAATGGTAAGTTGTATAGGTGCACTAGTTCGGCGAAGAGATGGTGATACAAGTGTAATATGGGTGATAGATATAGGTTTTTGTAATCTGAAAATATAAAAAAAAAGCAAGGTAGCAAGTAACAAAAGTGAGCAAAAACGGTATTGCAATGCTTGGAAACAAGGCCTAGGGTTCATACTTTCACTTGTGTAAAGTCTCTCAACAATGATAACATAATTGAATCATGTAACAATCCCTCAACATGCAACAAAGAATCACTCCAAAGTTTCTATTTGAGAATGTATGACAAAAACATGCATCAACCCTATGCATAGATTACCCCAATGTCACCTCCAGAATCCGCAAGTTGAGTGCCAAAACATACATCAAGTAAATCAATAGAACATCCCATTATCACCTTTATGCACTACTTGGTGGGACTGGGTGAAAATTGAAGGAAATATGCCCTAGAGGCAATAATAAAGTTATTATTTATTTCCTTATTTCATGATAAATGTTTATTATTCATGCTAGAATTGTATTAACCGGAAACTTAGTACATTGTGAATACATAGACAAAACATAAGTGTCCCTGGTATGCCTCTACTTGACTAGCTCATTTATCATAGATGGTTATGTTTCCTAACCATAGACATGTGTTGTCATTTGATGAACGGGATCACATCATTAGGAGAATGATGTGATGGACAAGACTCATTCGTTAGCTTAGCATTATGATCATTACAGTTTCACTGCTACTGCTTTCTTCATGACTTATACATGTTCCTCAAACTATGAGATTATGCAACTCCCGAATACCGGAGGAACACTTTGTGTGCTATCAAACATCACAACGTAAATGGGTGATTATAAAGATGCTCTACAGATGTCTCCGAAGTTGTTTCTTGGGTTGGCATAGATCGAGATTAGGATTTGTCACTCCGTGTTTCGGAGAGGTATCTCTGGGCCCTCTCGGTAATGCTCATCACTATAAGCCTTGCAAGCAATGTGACTAATGAGTTAGTTGCGGGATGAAGTATTACGGAACGAGTAAAGAGACTTGCCGGTAACGAGATTGAACTAGGTATGATGATACCGACGATCGAATCTCGGGCAAGTAACATACTGATGACAAAGGGAACAACGTATGTTGTTATGTGGTTTGACCGATAAAGGTCTTCATAGAATATGTAGGAGCCAATATGAGCATCCAGGTTCCGCTATTGGTTATTGACCAGAGATGTGTCTCGGTCATGTCTACATAGTTCTCGAACCCGTACGGTCCGCACGCTTAACGTTCGATGACGATTTGTATTATGAGTTTATATGATTTGATGACCAAAGGTTGTTCGGAGTCCTGGATAAGATCACGGACGTGACGAGGAGTCTCTAAATGGTCGAGACATAAAGATTGATATATTAGACCATGTTATTCGGACACAGGAAGTGTTCCGGATAGTTTCGGATAAAACCGGAGTGCCGGAGGGGTTACCGGAACCCCCCGGGGGAACCAATGGACCACCATGGGCCTTGTTGTAGAGAGGGAGGGCAGCCAGGGCAGGCTGCCCCCCCTTCCTTGCAGTCCGAATTGGACAAGGGAAGGGGGGTGGCGCCCACCTTTCCTACTCCCTCTCCCTCTCCTTCCTTCCCCCTCTCTCCCTTTTGGTGGAATCCTACTAGGACTTGGAGTCCTAGTAGGACTCCCCTCTTGGGTGCGCCCTAGGGGCCGACCAGCCCTCCCCTCCTCCCTCCTTTATATACATGGGGAAGGGGGCACCCTAGAACACACAAGTTGATCTTTTAGCCGTGTGCGGTGCCCCCCTCCACTGTTACACAACTCGATCATATCGTCGTAGTGCTTAGGCGAAGCCCTGCGCTGGTAACATCATCATCATCGTCGCCACGCTGTCATGCTGACGGAACTCTCCCTTGGCCTCAACTGGATCAAGAGTATGAGGGACGTCATCAAGCTGAACGTGTGCTGAACGTGAAGGTGCCGTACGTTCGGTACTTGGATCGGTTGGATCGCGAAGAAGTTCGACTACATCAACCGCGTTACTAAATGCTTCCGCTTTCGGTCTATGAGGGTACGTGGACACACTCTCCCCTCTCGTTGCTATGCATATCCTAGATAGATCTTGCGTGATCGTAGGATTTTTTTTGAAATTACTGTGTTCCCCAACAAAAACACTTGGTGAGACCGATTAGTAAAAACGATTTGAACTTTAGGCTTTTCGGTGAGACCGGATGAAACCTCTTGGTGGGACTGAGCGAAGCTGACCTAAACATTTCGACAGTTCGGTGAGACCGATTGAAATCAGTCGGATTTTTCAAGATGAAAGCAATAGGCAACAGAAGGTTGGCAAGTGCTATTTGGTGGGACCGAAGGGCCAACTCGGTGAGACCGAGATGCTAGGGTTTGCCAATGGCTATGTCAAGTGTATCTCGGTGAGTCCGGCTGTATGTGTTTCGGTGGGACCGAGAATGACTTTAGGGTTTTGGACATAGATGAATATGAGAGTGTGATTAAGGATTTTTTAGCAATATCTTTAAGAACTTGAGCAGTTAGATCATGATCAAAACCTAATCCGCTTTTAATAGTATTGGCTTTCCTATAGACTCAATGTGATCTTGGGACACTAAACAAAATGTGTAGAGTCTTGAAGCTTTGCCAATATGCATCCTTAGCATCCTGAGGGGTTGAAACATCACATCCAATCCTGACCTAGAATGGACTTCCTGAAATATACTCAAGGAAAATATTAGTCCAACAAAATGTATGTTGACACAAATTACCAAAACCACTAAGGGAGTGGATGTGCTTTCAGCTCGGCGTCAATGAAAAATTGTTCTTAAGCAACATTATGACTTTAACTACACTTCCTTCAGAAGAGGTCCTCCAACATTTGAAAAAAAAAACTTGACTTATTGTGCATCCAATGTTGTTGGTGTTAGGTCTTTAGGAGGCTTACGAGCTGCTACCTCTCTCTTATATCTTTGATTGTCTTTACGCCCTTCTCTAGAGTTGGCACATGGAGAAGAATGTCTGCCATTATCCATTGAGAGCCTCCGTATAGAGAATTATGTGCTTGCAGCTTACTTCCTCTGTATTGACTGGCCACACATGAATGCTATCGAAATAAAAAATTACAGAAGGACCACTTGATTGTTTGGTGGTCTCGCCTCTGTTAAATCATTCATATTGGAGCACTTGCTAAATTTATGTATGCTTGAACGATTATCTTCCCTGCGATTACACAACGTGCATTTGATTTATGTTCTGAAACTCATCCCTAAGTGTATCTCATATTTTCAAAAATGTCCATTCATGAAAAAAATAGGTTTTCTCACATAGGACACGATCTTAGGTGGCAGAAAAGTGGTGTCGTCCAGATTTTTTTTTGTGACGATACTTCAGTTACGGTGGAGCTGATGGCCAAAAAATGCCACCAAACCATTTTTAGTGACGAAAAAAAGGGTTTTACGTGACACACGTGAACCGCCGTACACACATCATCCATTTTTTAGTGACGACAAAGGGAGAGTGGATCATCGAGGCTGAAAAAACAAAATTGATATACACATGTTTTAGGTGATGCATCATGGGATCTAAGCACATAAAATAAATATACACACTGCTCATGATACTACTTCAGAGATGATTTTTAGTTTTTTGACACGAGGTCTCTACTTAGCTATGCTCTTGACAGGTCTCACTCAATTCTCCCTTTGTGTTGTGGCAAGATCAAGCGCCGTGTCCAGCACTCATTTGACAGATGGCGGGACTATCCTCCATGCTCGCTATGATGCCACACATTCCATTCCATCTAAATTGATCAACATGTTTCCATTTTGGGATGGAAAGGATGGTAAATATAACTATTTATACCAAGGTTTTATGTGTACCAATTTTTTCGTATCACAATCATTGCAATATATTATGGTAAATTTAAACTAGATTGTATAACAATAACTACATTTATTTTAAATACATTGCACCTTCAAAACATATTTAAACCAAATCCAATTCGATGTGAGAAAAAAAATATCTTCTGGAGTTAGTTGGTGATAGTTCCATATGAAGTACTCCCTCTATAAAGAAATATAAGAGCATTTAGATTAGTAAGATAGTGATCTAAAAGCTCTTATATTTGTTCATGGATGGAGTAGTATATATTTATGTGTGTGATTTCTTAAATATCTTTGTAGATATCTCTATAGCCCAGCTACAAGAAATATCTTGATAGCGGTTGTCGGCGTCCTAACAAGTGATGTCGACACTGATGACTTCCTGATTAAGATAGGACTGCATCAGAGGTAAGCTTTGAGCCCTTATCTTTTTGCCTTGGTGATTGATGAGGTCACAAGGGATATACAAGGGGATATCCCATGGTGTATGCTCTTTGCGGATGATGTGGTGCTAGTTGATGATAGTCGGACGGGGGTAAATAGGAAGTTAGAGTTATGAAGAGAAACCTTATAATCGAAAGGGTTTAGGCTTAGTAGAACTAAAGCCGAATACATGATGTGCGGTTTCAATACTACTAGGCGTGGGGAGGAGGAGGAGGTTAGCATTGATGGGCATGTGGTGCCTCAGAAGGACACCTTTTGATATTTGGGGTCAATGCTGCCGAAGGATGGGGGTTTGATGAAGAGGTGAACCATCAAATCAAAGCCGGATGGTTGAAGTTGCACCAAGCTTATGGCATTCTCTGTGACAAGAGAGTGCCACAAAAGCTAAAAGGCAAGTTCAACATCGTCTGAAGATAAGCTTGTTCAACATCGTCTGAGATGGTTTGGGCATATTCAACGCAGGCCTCCAGAAGCTCCAGTGCATAGTGGACGGCTAAAGCGTGCAGAGAATGTCAAGAAAAATCGGGGTAGACCGAATTATACATGGAAGGAGTCCGTAAAGAGAGATCTAAAGGATTGGAGTATCACCAAAGAACTAGCCATGGACAGGGATGCGTGAAGGCTTGCTATCCATGTGCCAGAACCATGAGTTGGTCGCAAGATCTTATGGGTTTCCCTCTAGCCTACCCCAACTTGTTAGGGACTAAGGGCGTGTTTGGTTTGAGGCCTGGGGGCTGCACGCCTGGCCTGGGCTCTGCCTGGACCCTGCCTGATATTTTTTTGGATAGTGTCCTGGGAAATGAAGCATCTGCCTGGCCTGGGAGTCCATGCAAGGTGATTAGCCTGGTCTAGATTTAAAAAATAAAAGAAAGAAACATGCTTGGTCCAGGCAACCTGGTTAGCCTCTTCCAGGCTAGCGAATTTGGACGCCTGGGCCTGCCTGGAGCAATAGCCTGGGCTTATTAATCATAGAGCTCAAGGACCGAGGCAGTTGGGAAGGATCAATTCGCTGTGTCAGACAAAAGATTGACTTTTTAGCGCTCACCAGGCAGGTCGTCATCCAAACAGGGCATCGCTCCACTTGCCTGACCAGGCAATTTTTTCCAGTTTCTATGTGCCAGGCACGAATATTTCCCAGGCGTGGTGTTGAGGACACCAACCAAATTGACCCTAAAGGTTTTGTTGTTGTTGTTGTTGGTTGTCGGCTTCCCAGAAAATGGGGCCTTCTGAGATGCTTCAAGATGGGCCTTCATCCGCGTTGTATCATCCTAGGAAGAGTGGGCCGCTTGGTGACATATCATTTTAGTATGTCGTCGGCATTGACCCACTCGTTGCCACCGACCTAATTGTCGGCACTGTCATCCTCGGATGGTGTCATGGTCGCGCATCTATACTACTATTAAAAAAGCAAACTTAAATTATCTTAAGACCACCCAGATTAGTGTACACAGAACAATCAGCACCGTACGATCTAATCCATTTAAACCAATCCTACTGTCAATAATTGCATCATCGGTCGATCACCTAAATCAACAGCCCGATCAAATGTTCTGCCCGAGCAAACGCCGTGCGGCGGTGGTCTGCCAATCTCCCAGCGATCCCCGTCCCCGATTCCAGATCCCCGCGGCCCCACGCACATCATCCCATCCTACAACTATCCGATCTATACCTCAACGACCATAATCCCCTCGGCCAAACAACGCCGCCATACCTCCCTCTGCTTCACAACCCTATCTCTCTTGCCGCGCCGCCCATCGCAGCCGTACCTCCCTCCGCCGTAAGCTGGTGGCCTCGCTACCCATTGCGTCGCACATCATGACGCCGCCGTTCATCCGCTTGCCATGCGGCACCACCCCGCACGCCTCATCCCCGATTCATCGCCGCTCCATGTACATCGGCCCGGATGCGTCGCCGCCTCGCCGTCGGGGTGCCCGCTACGCGGCTGCCACTTGCCACGCCTCAACGGTCGGGCTCGAGGGTTCCCTGACAAGCGTGGCCGGTGGCAATCCAACGATGGCGGCAAGTGGCGACGAGGGGTGCGAATCAGCGACAACGAAGCACCACATTTGGGTGTACAGGCATCGAAGCACCAGAATCGACCCGCCTCGCGCGTGCGATGAACAGGAAAAGGGATGGGGGCTACCGGCAACATGATGCGGTGGCAGGACAACTACGCGGCGATCTGCTAGATCTACGACATGGAAGGTCAGTATCGTGCTCTCCAGCATCTCTGAATTTTTGTCAGGCGAACTGGGATAGGGGATTTTGCGCCTACGGCGGCGACAGGAGTCGGAGATAGAGGTGGTGTGGCACCGAGATCAGTGAGGGAATGCACAACCAGAGGTCATGGATGCATCCTCCCAACCGCAATCCATGCCAGTGCACGAAATTTCTCATGCATGCTTATAATATTCTGACGAGGATTGGCGTATCAGCACATAAGACGATCTGTTATTTTTGGACGATGTTTGACCAAAGTAAGGGATGTGGGGCAGGGTGGCCAACAACATACAATTGTGTCTTCGTGATAGATTTTTCGTAGCATAGTCAGCACTGCTTTTCACGAGCAAGGGGGCAAATTCAGGTAGCCAACAACACCTGATGTAGGCATTTTTATACTTGCATAGTACATGATGTAAGCAAGCTTTTGGTTCATGGTGATGCAAAACACTTTCAGGGATGTAGGCTATTTTTCAAACAGGAATGTATGCAAGTATGCGACAGTGTGATTTTCAGGGGGGCCTATCAGTATTGTACATGTGCATCTCTTTTTTGTAGGCAAAAAGCAGTGGATGTAATTTAGGCAATAGAAGAGGATATACCAAACAGAGGAGTAATTTTTGTAGGTACCAGGATGTAGGCAGCACTCTGAGAGATAAGTAGGGCAGCGCAGCAGGATGCAGGCAAAATACAGATAGATATAATATAGGCACAATTTCTTTGGGATGGGGCTGGCAATATCTGAATACATTCGGCAATACTGTAATGCGGTCACCGTTAGGTACATCCATTACCGACTAGCAATGCCGGGGATGAGTCGGCTGGCGACGGAGTGCTCTTTTTTGTCATACTATTTATTTTGAGCAACCTTTGTATGGTATTTTGTTGGACAGATTTTAGTGTAATCTCTAGCACCTCAATGTACGGTAAACAAGTGCAAGCTTGGGTATATATTTTATTTTCTTGCCGGGTATTTATTTTATTTGCTCTGTTACTTTAGCAATCAAATACAATCAGGCACAAGCTCCAGTTGGTCTTGTCCAAAAACTGATGTAGAAGCGTGGTGCATGGGTTCCTTATTTGTCTGTTTCAGACTTAGGATCGTAGGAAATGTGTGGACTATGTATTCATAGAATGACCATGGCACATCTTCACAAACGAGTCTTGGTGTAGGAAACAATATTCAGGTTTTCCTGTTTCCTTCATTTCCAAGCATCACTCTTAAAGGCAATATATGCAGGTTCATCATGCATGCGAGGGATATGAAAGATGGAACAAAAGTAAAAGATTTTTATGCCAACGGATCATCATAATTGGGGAGGACTGTCATGTCGGTTTTATAGCATCCTACTCGCAGTTTCTGTAGTTCAATCAAACAACACAATTTTCTAATGATATTTGTTATGGTCATATATAAATTTTAAAAGTTATGAGGTTCCATGAGATGAGATGATGGCTCTGATGTGTCATTTTCACAAAAGTCCCACTACTGTATTCTTGTAGTTCAATTAGATCATGCAATTTTCAAATGATATTTTTCCTGTTAACCTAGAGATTTCCTAAGATTGAAAATAGAAAATAACACAGTTTTACAGATTGTTATTTAAAAAAAATCTACTTACTGTTCTTGCCAAACAGTACAGATCAACTAGGTATGCACTACATGATTTGGTATTGGTTTCATTTCTATTCCTTTAGATTACTATTTACATTTATCATTGTCACTGATTAGCCCAAAAATCATATATGAGGTCATAGACAATTGTACACATTTGTTGCAAGTCATGGGATGTTTTTTTATAACAACATATATGTCACCAAGCCAATATTTTTTCTCTTATATGCGTGAATTGTAGATTGACATAACCATATAATGCAGATGAGGTGTAATAAAGGAAAAACATGGTGTTGACAGTACTACTTTTTCTATTTTTAATTCTTGATCTGTTCCTGGTTTCCATATTGTATAGCTACTGTTTATCTACACTTAGAGCTTGATAAGAACGAAAACAAATTAATCGGCTTGATTTTAGTTATTGTGCATTTCATAGGGTGTCGAATGTACAATATAGTGTCTTA
This sequence comes from Triticum dicoccoides, assembly GCF_002162155.2. NCBI lineage: Eukaryota > Viridiplantae > Streptophyta > Magnoliopsida > Poales > Poaceae > Triticum > Triticum dicoccoides. Next base: position 740,067,308 of record NC_041386.1, on the reverse strand, counting down.
GCTTATGTTCACATTCACATATAATGGATGTTGTAGATGTATTTCTCCAGCATTTGTAAGTAGATAGTCCACACAATGTGGGGCTTGGAGATTGGCCCCTTCCATTGTGGGATGAATCTCATTTGGCTTCTCCCTGACTCAATCATTCATGCAGGTAATTTGCTCTGATTTTTCTGCTGTATCTTCTTTACTAATAACGTGGTGAACATTGGGAAAGGTTGCCTAGCACAAATTCAGTGTTTCTCTTGCAAGAGAACATATTGTGGTGCAATATTTTCCATTTTTCTTGCACAACTTGTGACGTCAAGCAATAGTGAATACTTTTATTGATTAGCCTCTCTGCTCTATGTCCTGAAACGCTGGTGTGTTAATTTGCTCTGAGATTTATGTTTATAAAATATATTCTACCTATGAAAGTAGTTTTAGCATCCATGGTGTTGTAGAATAGTTCTGTCACTATCACATATCCATTTAAAAAAGTGGACAGGGGAGACATTTGATCACCCTGGGGTACAAGAGAAATTTTTCCTATTATTGTTGAGATCACTGAAAATAGCTCGATGGCATGGCAAGTCTTCTCTTGAAATCAGTGTCTGTGTCTTGAGTAAGCATCAACGGCGTCCCTAGGCTCGACAACAATTAGAAATTCAGAATAGAGCAATTAGTGGTGGCAGATTTCTAAAAATATGCAACTTGTATAACGACATGCCCATTGGATTCATCTGTATATCCTGCTTTTTTGTATCCATGTGATTTAGTTTTCTCTCAGCAGAACACTATTGTTGGTAGTAAACATATACTATTATTTTTGAAACTATATAATGGTAGATGAGACGTGCGTTGCACGTGCAAATTTACTAGTACTAGTTAAATGCCCGTGCGTTGCTACGGGCAAATGATTGTAAATAAATTAAAGGGACACCTAACGTTAGGTGCCTGAAAAATTCTTCATGTCAATCACTATTTTTTGCCATCAAATATCCAATGGCTAGGAGCATGCCCCCACATGTTCATCTTCTTACTCCTCACCCGCGACGATTTCTCCTCTGCCGTGGCCTACCCAGGCCTAACCGCCTGCATCCAACCACTCCCGCCAGCTATCACCAGCTGGCCCTCGCCATGGTCGGCGCTCCTCATATCGTCCACATCTTTGGCCTCGTGCAAAGCAGAAAGTTGCTCATGCAACAAAATAATTCATGCCCATGAGATTTAGCAAAACCGATAAATCAAAGATCATGCGGATGATACTTGATTCAGACACATACTTCATCGCAAATTTACCATACATCAATCATAGAATAGTCCCTTGTCATTTTCTTTACCAAATCAATTACATCCAATGTTCCTAGAAAAAACGAAAGTGAGTGTACAGATCGAGTTATCCCTTCTAGTTCACCTTGTCTAATGCGCGTGCACGACGTATTGTTCCTTCATTCAACGTAAGTAGTGAATTTGATCTTGGTCTATCCTGTTTCTTCGTTTGACTTGATGGGACGAAAAAATGGAAGTGATTGTACAAATCTAATATACCTATGAGACTCATCCCCACTATCTATTTATCTTAACATGCACCATGTCCACCTCGGCATAGTTGCCACATCACCAGTCCCATTTGCAATGGACCATTTCCTTTCCAACACTAAAAAACATAACGGCCAATCTTTCTCCCCCGGGAAAAAAATCTACCTCGCGAGGCGCAACCATCTCACCGCAATTCACTTCCTTCCTCACTTCCTTTTCTCCAGCAGATCCGCTCCCAATCATGGATGATCGTTCACTTCATTCCTTACAGGGATGAGCGCTAAAAAATATCATGGCTTATAGTACCAATTCAACAACTCCAAATGTTTTTTTATCATTCTCTTCTTAATCAATTTTTGGCTTACGCGTTTCTGCTTTTGATTTTTAAGCAATTACTTTTAGTTCAGTCCTCTCATGTTATATTATGCTTATCCTGCACCTATTATCTTTATTATGTACTTACTTGTTAAGCTCATCATCATGCCCACTAAGAAAGCAAAATTTATCAGCATTAACCTATGTTTATTTCTCCATTTTCTGATTGTAGGAATATTGCTATCAGTGTCATACAAAGAAATAAGATAGACCAAGATATCTCTCCAAATGTACTGACCCATTTCTATTTCTCAATTTTCTAATTTTTGGATGTACAACAAGTCAAGTGGTATTATAGCAATGCAGTTTACTGTATTTGTTGGCTCATAATTCAATTGTTTCCTCTAACCTTTCTCTGCCTGACCTATTTCGTGCAGGTATGTGATATTCGGAGACAAGGTTGTCAAATTTAGTCTTTTTTTTGGGCTCATGAGATATAAATCTCCTTTTCATGTGCATTTATCTCTCAAAGTGGTGTGTTACACATTCAGATTCTACTATTTTACTATGGCCTTTATCATGAGACTTATAATTTTTATATGCCTTGATTTTCTGAAAACTGGCTTTTTGCATGATTTAGACTACTCTTTTTGTATGAATTGATCGGGGAAATTACCAGGCAACTTCCTTTCATTATCCTCGGTTAATTATTGTGTTGTTCTATTCTAAGTCGCACTGTAGCCTACTTCGAAACAACTGCCCTCATCAGTGGAAGTCACAATGTAAGTCTTAAATCCCCTAAATGAGATATAAATGTACGCTGCGGTTTCACTTTCATGAGACTGAATTGAGAAGATGCCACAATTTGACTCTTGTGCTTTGAAATGTGTCACTCGGAGCAACTATCAGACAATACAATTTCCCAAAAGAATCATATCTTTCCAAGTCATTGTTAAATTTCCCGCTGCAATGCGCGGGGAATCCTTTTGTTTAGCAGTTATTTCATGTCTCATGGCTTGTCCTCCATGTCGCAAGACTACTCCACCAAACAGTGAGCTTCGTAATAACCTCAATGAGTTTACTATCTTCCTCGACAACACTGGGCACAGGCAGTAGACACACCAATTTCTGTCTAAATAGTACTTTTCTTTCATCATGTACATCTCAAAGAAGACTTAGAATTAGACATACATCGATTAAATTTACTTTCTGTAAAGTATTATTGTTGTACTAAGAGAAATTGTGAGATTAAACATTCAACAATAAGCATTTACAGATATTCTTGCACCAATATTGCACTCCAGATTTCCCATGGCATCAGGCTCTGAGACAACAAGTAATTTTGTGCTATATTGATATATGTTAACACCCAACCATGAAATTTACAAACTTAAAATAATGCACAAGCGAACAAAATAATCTTAGAAGATAACGTTCGCACAAAATAACGCCAATTTCATTTACCTTCAACATAGTGATGATAGAGATGAGATATTGAGAGGCAAAACTAATGTCATATTCACGAAGTTTGTTCATGACAGGAGAGGCCAAATTAGCAAATTGCTTCCACGCTGAGAACCGAAGATTGTGTGGGTTGTAAGAGATGTGAATCTGCCTGCCCGACATATTTTTTAAGTGTCCGTGTTTATTTAGGGTTTGAAACAACACGTAGCATGGCTCTATCTTATTGATACATTACAAAAAAATTCACTCGAATTGCCTGATTCCTCTTTACCGAAGAAGCCTGTGCTCGAAATAATCGAGCACGGGCTTTTCTGGTCAAAACGTATCTTGTCTTTTATCACTTTATCATGACTTATTTTCCTTGGTTAACAATACTTGTTGTTTTTCCGATATTTCAGGTTCATTAATTTTCTTTTTACCTAGATCTTCAATGGCAAGAATAACAATAAGTAGTTGCTTCATAGTATTTAAGTAAAAATGGACAAAAGGGAACAAGATAGCTGACTCGTATATATTCTTGAAACTGTCATGTTCTTGAGATATAAATAAAATACAAGTGTTTCCTACATACAAAGTAATCAATCTTGAGGCTCTGCACCAACAATAGATGTGCATTTCCTTGCCATTGATCAAAGGATATTGCACTGCAACTCTGGTGCAAAGGGCATTCGTAAGGCTGCCTGCTTAATGCAATTTCTTGTTCGGGAAAGTACCGGATGATATGTAAAAAATAATAGGATATTTCACTACAACCCTGGTGCAAAGGGCATTCATAAGTTAACTGTTTAAATGGTAGTTACAGCTCTAAAGGGAAAAAGGGAAACATGACAATATATCCTGAATCCTAACATACCTTGCAATCTCAGGGGCAAATCTAATCACTTTAAAAGATTGTTGTAGGCGACCTTTTGTCTCAAGATAACTTGCTAGATCACCCAAATGAGGAAACACAGATATAGTCATTGACGATAAAACAGTAATAAATCCAATAGGATTCTTTTCTATGGTCACAATAACAAAAAAAAAGTTGTTCAACAAACTTATGTGCATAGCACTAAAGAAACACATTTGGGGGAATACTATTTAGAAATGATAAAACGGGAAAGCATGCTTTTGTTCGTCACTTGGAGCTAGACTGAAACCATGCAAGTAAAATACACATGCAGGTCTCATGCATGGTTAAAAAAAAGCTGGACTGAAACTTCTGTCATGTGGAGCTTCACGAGTTAGTTATTTGAAATTACCATACTAAACCATGTAAGCTGGAGTACATGGTAGAACACATTTGCAATATTTAACCGTTTAAAACCGAACCGACATGAACAGAAAAATACACTCAAGGGATTGCCGTAGAGGAAGACATGGAAAAATCCATTGGCTCACACTGTTGTCCTAATCCACGTACACCTGCAGTACACACAATTGTGAAACATCCATAGCCGCAACTGCCATTGGTAACCTACTGTCACTCGAAAGATGTATAATGCTGCTACTCCTGTTACGTAATTGTACAAGCACCAATCATACCAGGTCCATTATTCACATCCAATGAACCGAAAGATTAGCATACCCAATAGTTAAATAATATACAAAATGGCGTTTTATCGATTACAGTTTAACGAAAAAATTCACCATTGCTTTTATCCCAGAATTAGCCCGCGGTTGCCATAAAATGATAATTCAGTTGCTTTAGTACTATGCTAAATTTCTACAAGAAACATTTGAAATCATCACGATAGAATTGCTTCTGTTTTGGAACTAATCAAACAAATAGGAAGAACACAATATTGTTGCTATGATTTGCATCAAGAAACTTATAAAAATGGGAATACATGAGATCTGTTCTTACCACAAGAAGTGGATGCCTTCAATTTTGACTCGGTGAGGTAAGGAAGCGACATCACCAGCCAGCAGGGATTCGAGGACGGGCGAGATCGGAGGAAGCTGCGCCATGTGTGGAGGAGGGCTCATGGCTTGACCTATCCACCTCGAGAATAACAGTAAGCACGCACGCACAACTGTTACCCCTGCCTCAACCAAACCTCATTGCCTACTTGAAGGAGCGGCTATGGTGGCTCAATGGCATGGCCGTGGTGCATGTCATCCAGCAGATCGGCGACGGCGCGACGCCAGTTCTCCCCAACCCTGAATTGTGTTATCTGGAAGCAGCACACAACCTGTTGAAGATACTCGGGGACGGCAACTAGCTCGCACACAACCTCCAATGACGCAGGTGCTGCACTGGGAGGAAGAGGGCGTTGGATTATGCAGGGACGACATCGGAGAAGGACTGCAAGGTCAAGAGGATCCGCGATCTGAGGCCTACTCGTTGCCTCTCAATGTCCACCTCTTGAGAACATGAGCAAGGAAGAAAATCGGCGGCTACATCCTATGAAAGGAAAGAGAGCGGGAGAGATAAAGGGGATTGACATCCATGCATATGTTTCCTTTTCCTGGTTTGTTTCCCTTTTTCTTTTCTTCCATTTTTATGTGTGTACCAAAGAATCTCTAATCAATCTCTGAAAAATCAAATCTAAATTAATCAATTATACCATAAGTTCCTCAATCACATTAATTAATATTTTGGGCAAGGCATGGTAACGTTAATTAATGTAATTTTTGAGATGTATGGAAATATTAATTAATGTGATTGAGGAACTTATGGTATAGTTGGTTAATTTAGATTTGATTTTTCAGATATTGATTAGAGATTAATCATAATTGATTTTTTCACATAAATACATTACAAATAAATGGAAGGAGTATCAGACGCGATTCGGTTTTAGCATGGGAGGGATGGTGGGAGGTGAGACGAAAATAAACCAGACGAAAATAAACCGGACGAAAATAAATCGGGACTATTCAACCAACTCGTCCATTAGGAGTAGAGACTACTCAAGTTGCCTATTCTGTCAAACTTGTGACAGCTCTGGCCATCCCTCAAAATCCTCCTTCTCCGGCGCCGGCAAATCTGCTCCTCACACCCGCGTTGCCAATCCTCCACCTAGCCACCCCCTCGTCTCCATCTCTGCCTTGTACTAGGCTTACCCTCAGTGGTGACGCCATGGCCGTCCACACCGTCCTTGTATGTGGCTTAGTGCTTGTCTTCGAAATTGACTCAAACGCCTTGCATTTTGAGTCAAGAAGAATATAGTAAATACACCCTCTATTCCTAAATGTAAGCACTTTGTTCATCAATAATTTTGTTTTGAACAATATTTGTTCTTGGCAAACTTGAGCGGATATTTTTCTCAAAACGGAGGCAAAAGATTTGCCTCATCCATTAATTAAGCAGAAGAGAGTTGCCCAGTTAATAAACAGAAAACCGGGCAAAAACCATCACAAACCGCTGAGCGGCACTCACTAAAACACCACACACACCTCACATAGAGGGTCTCGTCAACATCACACACCGGTGTCATCGTCATCACTTCTCCCCAAAATGCATCATCGCCCTCCCTAATCTCCGAGCAAGCGACTCCGACTTCTCCGAAGACAAACGTCGACCCAACCCACATAGTAGAGGCCGTGTGGATAAATAAGAAGGCCCGCGCCAAACTCAGCCCCTCTCGCCGAGGACAATGCATCTCCGACTCTGAAAGATAGCTTCAAAGGAGAACTATGCAAGGCTGGCGCCGCACAAGACCATCGAACAGACCACCTGCTGCATGTCATCGTCGCCATAGGGGCCCACTGCCGCAGCTCCGACTTCACCGCAACAAAACAACCCGAGGTAATCCCACGAACACGCCGGAGAAGAGCCGACTACCGCAACCATTGCCGCGTCTCCGACATCGCACACATCCATCATCGTTGCCATAGAAGCCTCGACGCCAACACCGCCATCTTCCAACGGTCCCGCTTGCTGATGCCTGGCTCGAAAGACAAAGCCCTCGAGAGGGGATACAATGCTAGAGCACCGTCATCGTCCGATCACATGGATCTAGGGTTTCCCCCGAAGCTGCGAAGATTGAAGCTGAGAGTACCTCGGCGATGTCAACAAGAAGAAAACGGTGCTCGAAAGCATCGCCATCGCCGGTTCCGAACAGGCCAGAGACAAGCTTTCGCCCGGGTCAACCTCTCGAGCCCCGCACACCATGCATTAGCAAGCCCTCCATCGAGCCACCGAGGTCAAACCCGGCCGGATCTGACCACCTTCATGCTAGGCCACTTCACTGGCCACCTCCACCAGCCCTTAGCAGAGCCCACGACCACCAGCAGCCACCTCCCACGGATCAGCTCGACGAAGAAGAGTCAGAAGGGGGCATCGCAGCCACCCGCACCATGCGGAGGCCACGGGCGTCCAGCCAACAACATCAATTACTTGTCGTAGAAATGGATAAAAATGGATGTATCTAGAACAAAAATGCGTCTAGATACATCCATTTCTCCGACAAGTATTTTTGGACGGAGGGAGTATTATCAGCCAGGATGTAGTTGACACCAAATTCAGTCAAAAACCCTTTTACCCTTGCAGTGATACAATGTTGCGGTCTGTTAGGCAGAGACCTACTGCGCATATGGTTGGCAGCGCCATTAGCTCCTCGAATAGATGGCGTATGGCCTCCTTCAGGTTTATCCAGAAGCACTTGCTGTTGCCGTCAACACCGCTCTCACACGGCACCAGGAGTGGAGCCTCCTGCAATTATGTACTTCCGAGTCATTTTCTCTGAAACTCTGAACATGTCAAAAACACCAGAACAGCCAACCGACATGGACAACCATGAAAACTTACAATCTGGTTACCTTCATTGTGTTCGTAAGGGCCAGAAGCCAAGAAAGCCGCTTCCTCACCCGGTGCTCCTCGTTGCTGTCGGTTGGCTGCATGCACACAGGCACGGAGCCAAATTAACAGCCTGGTCTCTCGGCATCAGACAGCAGGCAACGACAGAGCCTAATGTTTGAGGCAATGTGGCCGAAGATTGTGCTCTTACAGCCATCGGCAGCTACTATCAGGACAGCCCAAACGGTACCGAAGTTGTCAGCAGGTGAGTCTTGCAGGTTCTGCAGTTTGTAGCTGTAGTAGTCATCCATTGCAGCCAAGCCACCAATGTCCTGATTGTTCATAGACAATTTCAGTGATAGCACCACCAAAAGATGATTACAGTTATCTACTAGCTAGGACCAATTAAAGTGCCATATACAAACTGGTGCTCATATTGTCTCATAACTAACACAGGCCTTGCCAAACTGTCATAATATACATACAATTAAAGTGCTCATTCAGAACACATGATGAGATAGATAAACTGGGCAATCTAACCTGCCGGTAGCTACTGAACCAAATGGCACGCCAACACTATGAACCCTTTCTCAGTTGCATTAATTCAGACGTACCTCCAGAAGAAAAACTGTGCATGATGACATGCCTAAAGATCTGAAGCTACAAATTAGAAGTGTACACGAGAAAAATAAACAGAGCAGGGAATGAGCAGCTAGAAAGACCAGCTCTGACCTCGAATGCCAATCATAAATAAATTCGCATGAGCAGCTTTAAAAATTAAAACACATCTGAAGCAGCAGACCCAACAAAAGTTTCATCATGCAATAGAAACTGGCCGTGTGGCACATGGAACACTGCATCAGGTATGAAACACAAGTACTGCAATACATCACATAACTAGTTATGGGAGTGAATCGTAAAACAGAACTTCAGTTACATGGTGTGTAAGAGCACACAAGAGATAAAGACTACAGTCTGTACAAACTGATAGAATTATGTACTCCAGGAGATGGTAGCAGAAGAATACAACAATAAAAAGATGCATACTATACAGTACTTTCTGCAATTGTTCCACCGATGAATAATAGCAAGAACAAAAAGATAACTGGCAACATGAGTACAGAATCCACCATTAGTGACAGTGCCGTGCGAGAGGGCAATGCATGAGGCAATCTGTGGAGTAGAAGACCGAGCCAGGGGATCAGGGCCAGCTGGAGGAGTACGAGTCCTAAGGCATTCCACCTCGTAAAAGGTTGCTGAAACCTGCAAGGCACACACCATGGGCCAGCTATTAATTTGAAATAAACTAATGAATAAAACTTTGAAACAAATGGGGTATCTGAAAGATAAAAGAAAACACTAAATGCCCATGATCGTTTGAGAGTGAAAAGGTGGCCAACACGAGCGAATATGATTACCTTTCCGTTAATTTGTAGGTGGGAATCTAAATCACACTTCAAAAAATGTCCTTCCAGCGAATATGTGCGATCTTTGGCCAACTTTCTCCATCAGGTGCTCGGCAGTTCTCCTTCAAGAGCTCACAACACCCTATGCTTATATGCTGGAGGGAGGTTGGCAGATCTGGTAACGAAGATATGTTGGGGCATCCACAGATGTCGAGACTCTTCAGATTGGTGAAGCACTTCAGATTTGTTGGCAGGGAAATCATTTGACAATCACGGAACGTCAATCTCCACATAGATGTGAAATTTGCGGATTCTTCAAATGAAATGAATGGTTCCTTGCATCCTTCAAAAGTGAGATGTGCTGGAACTGTGGAAGCTTCAGCCAAGAGCATGTCGTTGAGTATTACAGGACTGCTAACATGAAGTGAGTCCTGTACTCGAAACTGTGAGATACACTCAGGGGTGAGCTTTGGAACATCAATCAAACGTAAATGGTCAAGTTGCAGGGAAGACAATCCTTCGAGCACACATAAATCTGGCAAGCACTTCAGCGACAAACATTTAACAGATGTGAAACTACCAACAGACAAGCATCTGGCACTTCTGCAATTCCCTATGAGAACATGATTCATGTGTGGCCAATCAGTACAGAGGAAGTCAACTGCAAACACACAATTCTGTATACTAAGCCTCTCAAGTGATGATGGCAAACATTCTGCTCCACATGCCAACTCTAAAGAAGGGCAGGAAATCAAATCAACACATGAAAGAGAGGTAGCAGCTCGTAAGCCCCTTAACGACCTGAGACACCAGCAATCATAGATGGACAAGCTGGAAAGTTCTGTCAAATGTTGGAGGACCTCTTCTGAAGGAAGTGTAGTTAGAGTCATAATCTCTACTAAGAACAAAATTTTCAGTGAAGCTAGGCCAGCAAGGCAAACAGCTAAAGCTCCATCTGTAATACAGCATGAAGAAAGATAAAGTTGACGAAGTCCTGATGGTGGAACAAGTGGCAGCCCAATGCTACTTCCATATGTGAGTCGCATCCTTTGCTCGTGACAATATATCCATGCCTTGATGACATCCTCCTTCACCAATACTTTATCCTTCTCTCTTTGTAGAGCGCTCTCAAGGTTTTGAACATGTGTCACATCACTATGCATCAGTGTCAACAACTGCTTCAGAACTGAATGTTCCCTCGGGAGTACAGACCTAATAAGTGATCTTGAATCCACCTGCCAGATTAAACGAAACTGTGATTCCAAGTGGTCTGTCCTCATGATATTCTCTCTCTGATCATGATGTTCCATCTCATCGTTGGAAATAAATATAAGCAGTGGGCAATTGTCTACATGTAAAAAACGAAGGCCTACTGGAAGAAAAGGTAATGACTTTAGGTTTGGCACATTGCTGAGGAAAAGTGAAGAGCAATTCTCAAATAGCTTACTATTGGACGGTAGGCTTTGTAATGCGCTGCAATTATTAAAGCTTAAAGATCCCAAATTCTCAAAATATGAACCATCAAGTAACCAGCTTGGATATTCTGAAGATCTGTAACCGTCAATTGTAAGATCCCTAAGCTGAGGCGGTGGCATCAGGCCTTTTAGAACCTCCAAATGTAAACTATCCTCTGCATTTGTGTTATTTTCATAACTCCATACAAGTTCTAAGCTGCCAAGTTGACTTTTCTTGTGCAGCTTTGATTCTAAGGCTTGATCCTTCCCAGCAACATTCTCAAGATTTGTGACCCTTAAACTGCCATGAATCTCGTTCATGTCCCTGAGCTGTTGTAACTCATATCCCTTTTTCTTTTGCACAGAAAATTCCCCTAATTGTTGAAGCAAAGTTAGCTTGCCAATGTTAGGAATTGCTTCTTTGAAGCTCGATTCAAGATGTTGTAACTTCACTAAATTGCTGAGTTTCTCAGGGAAACTCTTAACTTTACCATTTAACAGAAGTAACTGTAAGTGGTAAAGGGTACACAATGATCTTGGCAATTCAGAAATCAGTGTTTCTTTAAGATTCAAATACCGAAGGTGCTTCAAGTCACCAGCAGAATCTGGCAACTTACTACTGCTGTAAGATGACAAGCATAGCACGCGCAACTTCTTCAAATTCTGTATTATCTGATTAAAAAGGTCACGTACATCATCCACTATGGGGTCTATGCAGATAATAGTGCGTAAATGATGTAGCTTGCAGATACTTTGCTTGTGTTGCATCATACTATCAACACGAACAGATAGGTGTCGAACAGTGGATGATATTTCTGTCACCTTATCATCTTCCAATCTGAAGTAGTCTTCTTTGGAGTGTGATTCTGCCAGATCATGAAGGAGATCATGCATAACATAATACGGGCCAACGTATGGTTGAAAGAATGAAACAGAGACCATCTCCTTGAAGCAATCCCTCCCAATATCTTTCACTCTCTTGTTTTGGTTGCAGGAATCAAAAAGACCCTCACCCATCCAAAGATAAACCAAATCATCAATGACATATCTGTAGCCTTTTGGAAATAGGCTACAGTATAGGAAGCACCTTTGCAGACATGGATCTAACTTCTTATAACTCCACAACAAAGCTGCCATGGGCTCACTTAATTTGTCAATTGTTAAAGTTAGAGCATCATTCCATGAAGATATATCTGTTTTCCCTTTCAACTGAGAACCCACAACTTTTGCCGCCAAAGGAGATTGTCCAAGCCTTTTAGCAATCTTCTCTGCAAAACCTTCCAGCTTTTTACACAACTGTGGATTTCTGATTTCTGGTCCAGAGAATGCATGGTGTCTGAAGAGTGCCAAGAACTGAGCATCCTCCATCTTTTCCAGAGGACACACTTCTTCACAGCAAAGAGCAGGTGGGAATGTATCTCGTCGAGAAGTTACCAAGACTTTGCTTCCCATATGTTGGGAAACTAGAGGAGCTAACAGTTGGTCCCATTCCCTTTCGCTACCAGGTTCAAACCAAACATCATCCAACACAAGCAGGAATTTCCCTGATCCTTGCAGTATGTCTGTTAACTTGCGCTGCAGAGTATCAAGGTTATCAATGCGTGGGCATTCCCCCTGAGAGGCAGACTCGATGATCTCCCGTGTATGACGGCGGACATCAAGTTTGCGTGAGATGCTTACCCACATTGTCACAGCAAAATATTCGTTTATCCTCGGGTCATTGTAAACAAGTTGTGCCAAGGTGGACTTTCCCATGCCTCCAGCTCCAACGATGGCTAAACCCGAGTACAAAGCTATACTAGAATCAGTACTAGCAGTTGTCCTGGTAAGATGCTTTATTATATGATCACAATCCTTGTCACGGCCAATCACTTTCAGAGGTGGTATTGATGTGGTCTCAGGAACAACAGATGATGATATGGGAGGGTTCTCTGCATTATAATCAGCTGGTAAGCAAAGCAGTTTACGGAAGTCCTTGCCTTTCGCCAGGGTGGTCTTCAGTTCATTCAGATGTTGAATTAGCTTTCTGTTCTCAGAGCTCAGATTGGACAGCCTGCTTGATGCATCACGCAGAGGCTTCATAAAAGTGTTGCTGATGGAGGAGGCATTGGCCGGCAAGGAATCCTTCCCCTTTGCTTGGCGCTTGAGGAGGTTATACTCATGATCATCCAGCAAGTCTTCAGCCAGGTAGAAACCTTCTTTGAGTTCCTGAAGCCATTTGTGCAACTTGAGCTTGTGGTTTCCCTTATCTGCTGCTTCAATCAACAGCTCGAATTGCGGCAAGATAGTGGTCTCCAGTTCATGGAGCTCACGCGCCATATCGACTCCAAGGTATGTTGAAGCATTAGAAAGGAGTTTCCTTAAGGCCGGCGATGCAGCCAATTTTAAGCTTACGCTTAAGGCAGCAGTAGCTAATGCCACTTCCATCGGATTATAGGGTTTATTTTTTTGGGTGTATAGGACAAGGGAGGGAGTTGTGTTTGTTTTGTGGATGAAGAGATCTTGGGTGTAGAAAGACTAATTACGAGAAACAGGTAAAATAACAGACTTCTCCTAAGCAGACTTCTCCTTTTCTAAGGTGAGGGCCACTAGGCTAAAAGAGAGTTTCCAGAGGAATTGAGGAAAACAGGAGAACAAATTCGACTCATAAAGATGGACAATGAAAAAAAAGGGGGCAAACACTATAGCAATAATTTTTTTTTTTTGATTTTCTGTGTGTGGGATGGCCTGAATGGATTGAAAGACCACCACTGGAATTGCTTCTAGATCCAGTGATGGGTGAAAAACCTGTTGGGAGTAGGAAATCACGAGATAAATTAGCCAACTGCAGTGGCAATAAGAAGAAAAACTGTTGGCAGATCAAATCAGTGGACAACAGTGAAAATTAAGAATACTATTTTGAGCATGGGAAATAACCTGAATAAATAATAGAATAGCAATGAAAGTTCTTGTGGATCAAAGGTAGAAACAATCAGTGAATATAGCAAACGGGTGAACACCTGTTGGAGTGGGAAATCACAATATAGATCAGCTGGTTGCAACAAGGAAGATAGATAATACAGTAGTAAAAGGCCAGATTTGTAGAGGAAAACAGAGGAGATTAGTGGTGAGCTTACACGGACGAAGAAATGAGAATCAGCGTTGTAGGAGCCGGCACAGCGATGAGGCAAGGCTGCAGGAGAGGCTGCAGGAGATGAGTGAAGGCAAGAATTCCCAAACAACGGCTCAACAAGACAAGGCAATAATAGAGAAACCCAACTACATGATGTGTCCGGTTGAATTCCAAGGTTCCACAATGATTTGTCAATCCCTGTCTGACCTTTCAAAGCCTGTCCTACCAGCTTAATGCCTACGTAGCCTTCTCCTGTCCGCACACTGTGCTCCGCGGGATCCGTCATTTCCGGTGGCCACCGTCTCCATCCGGTTGGCCTCCCCTTGACTGGGTTTTCCTGGTGGGGGGGTGGGCACGCCGTTGTCTTTTGCAAATGGGAAAACGACTGATTTCTCATCTTCCTTCACAGCAAAAGTGGTCCAGAAGCCCAAACAATAGACTGAACTTTACAAAACAAATGAATGAATGGTTCATTTATTTTCTTTCAGGTTGCTTCCAGGAAGCTCACTGGAGCTCCTCCGTCTTTCGGTCAAACCAAAAAAATGAGCACTGAGCATACTGCATACATACACATACATGGAAAGAAAAGAGAAACAAATTAAAAGAATGATGGTCAGCAAGCAATGCAGATTCAGGATTATATTACTGCTGCGGCGGACTGAGCTTCGCCGATTTTGGAGAATTGCAGAGAAACTAAAGCTATTGTGGACTGAGGTCCACTAATTTTGCTGCCTAAGATCCACATTGAAAGAGAGGGGATTTGCAAGAAAAGAATGTTCACCTCATTCGCCGGGAGGAACAGCTCGACTCACGCGGTGGCCGTGCGCCCCAGGCTCAAACGGTGGCCCTCCTTTGCGGTCTCTAAGACCACCCGCAGCTCCAGGCGCCGCACCCGCCGGCAACTTTAGGGCAACTTTTGGGCACATTAGTGTTGGGTCGAATTGAAGAGGAGCAGGCCACAAAGGCAGTGATGATGGTTTATACGGGTGCTCTGTTTAGCCTCAAAATATTTTCTCTTTCTTTTTTTCCCATATTTTCTAGATGCTTACCTACCACATGTGCCATACAATACATGCAAATCTTTTCTTACCCCTCTCAATTGTAGTACCGATAACTCAAAATTAGCTTGTTCACATATTTTGACCATAAATTAATCTAATAATATGTAGGTTATGTACATAAACTTGATACCATTGAGTTCGTATTCATAAATTTATTGTGATTTCATAATTATCAATATAATATTATGCAAAGCATTTACAATCAAAATTTTAAAGATGAACGGACAAAACAAACCCTGTGTTTTGCAATTGAGAGGCTGGAGAATATTGGCAGAGGCAGAGACACAGATTGCGTTGACAATATTCAGGCAGCAATCAATGGCGGCAAGATTTCACCAAATTTCATGCACTTGGGTCCGAAATCAAAGCAGCGCTGCAAGATATGACTAACTTACATAGAGGTTTGGACATGTTAAAGAAAATAGAGGACTGGAGATGACAAGATCACAAGAACGACATCATTTGTCCAGCCAAAGTATATATATATATATATATGTATATATATATATATATATGTATATATATATATGTATATATATATAATATATATACACATACATACATACTATGAAAACCAAAGAGCTGATTTTTTATGACAAAAATCTGAGAAGCAACCAGATTGCGACGAGAGTAGCACCTTCAATTTTAGCGCTCCGAATCAGAGCAACACTTCTTTCAGGCTAAAGAGTAAGACAATACAACTTCAAGGAGAATGGATACTTCATATTATAGAAACAAATACATATATACTGGACAAACATATAATAATGGATGAAAATGGAAATATTGACTTCAGAATCACCCCAAAGCCACAAAACAGGCTTCCCAGACCACAATATCACAGGCCAGCCACAGGATAACAACTGGCAACCGCAGGGCTGTAAAGATGATCGTAACGCTTCATTGCTCGCCTGGATTAAGAGGTTGCTCAAAATTCATGGATAACCATATGAGCCTCGCATGCTCTCTTTATGGCATTCAATTCCTTGACTACGTCGTTTATCTTCATTGAGAACGGATTTTGAGCCCCCGGGGGCCTAGGCACCCTGTTATCATGGCCGTTGGTCCAGAATGGTCCTCGTGGGGATACGCGCTGACCAGTGTAGCGTTCAAACTATTAGTAAGCTAGTTCTTTGCTAAACGCGGGCGGTCAGCGTCAATTTAAACCGAGCTGGGCCTAGGCTGTCGCTGTACATTTAGGCTGGTCATAGTGGGAGTAACATAGGTAGTAACATAGATGCCACATAAGTAAAATTGGTGATGTGGCAAGTAGTTAATGAGGAGAGAGGCAAATAGAGTAACATAATATGTTACCATCACATAGCGCTTTCCAATGCATAATGAGTTTACAAAGTAATAAATGAAGGCAACTATGTTACCACACCTATGACACTACCCACTATGAAGGTAGTAACATGTTACTAGTCTAAGTTACTCTCCACTATGACCAGCCTTAGGTTTCAGTCCACCACCACCTTCACCTCTCCTCCCCCCAGCCCGAGGCGTTGAGATGACATGTCGGCCTGATTTAATAATAAAAAAAGAACTAGCTTCCGTCCCGCACAGCTGGGGCGACCGCTGCTCTGCTCCATAAATTTTTTTGTTTTTTGTTTATCTTAGATGGACGTATTGTGTTGTCACGTCACGCGACGGATCGCTGTGCTGCTTTGTCTGGAAGCATCCCGAGTGCATCCATACACCGTTTGTATTGGTTTTACTAGTCCACAACGCCTAGGGACGGGTGTTGAGGCTTTTTTTTGTTTTCTCTTACTGTAATAAATACCTTCAGTCTAAGACCTTATCCCAGGTGACAGTGAGGCCGATGAATTCGCCCTTCTGAAAAGGCCTGATGAGAGTTAAATCGCTCTTCTTTAACCGGACCAAGGTGCTTTTCGGTAACGGTACTTCTACAAGATTCTGGGAGGATACCTGCCTAGGGGATACGTCTTTGGCGATTCAGTATCCTACTCTCTATAGCATTATTCAACAAAGAGATGCAACCGTTCAGACGGTATGTCAGTCCGTGCCTTTAAATATTAGCTTCAGGAGAGCTTTAGCCGGTAACCGTGGGAAGCTTGGCTCCATCTTGTGAGAAGACTAATGGAGGTTTAATTTTCTCAACGTCCAGACCAGTTGTGTTGGAAACTTACTAAGAATGGAGAATTTACGGTCAAATCAATGTACTTGAGTGTTATTAATTCTAGTTATATTCCTACGTCGAAACATGTTTGGCATGTCAAAGTTCTCTTGAGAGTTAAAGTGTTCATGTGGTTTGTGTATAAACAAGTCATTTTAACTAAGGATAACTTGATTAAACGCAACTGGACTAGATCCTCGGTGTAGCTTTTGTGACAGAGATGAAACAATCAAGCACCTCTTTCTCGATTCTCCCATGGCAAAACTTCTTTGACAATCAGTTAACATAGCCTTTAATATTACTCCTCCACTTAATATTAACACGTTATTTGGAACGTGGTTGGATGGGATTGAGCCCCAAACAGCGAGACACATTCGTGTAGGAGTACGTGCATTATTATGGGCTATCTGGAACTGCAGAAATGATTTAGTCTTTAACAGAATATCAAATACTCATTTTTTGCAGGTTATATTCCGAGCCACTGCGTTGATCCGTATGTGGTCATTACTCACTCCGACGGAGGCCAGAGAGCGTTTGGTTACTGGATCTATCCAATGGGAGATGGTAGTACGGGATATTTTCAGCCGGTTTGAATGGCGGTCATGTAATAGGATAGGCAATTAGTTTTCCTGTCTTTCTCTTGTCAGCTGGCTATGGCTTTTGTTTTTTGCTCCTTAGCTCTCTGTGAGCAGCTTTGTTGGAGACTTTTAGACTTGTGCTTGAACCTATTTGCTTGTTTAAGAAAGGTGGTCGTATGCATCTCTCCGATGCAGAGGTCGGGGATGTCCCCCTTTTCAAAAAAGAATTCTTTTTTTGCATATGAAGTCTGATTACAGGCTGTCCGTTAAGTGTACCGTTTATTAGGATGTCCGTTAAGTGTACCGTTTATTTATGTCTCGTTATATTAGGGGCTGTTTGGTTGGTGTCTTAAATTTCCACAGTTATCCAGCCACACTTGTGGCGCACCGCAGAGTGTGGCGGCCAAAAGCAGCGCCACACTTTTGGCGAGAAAATTTGCTGCAAAACACAATGCAGGTTGTGGCAAGCCTAACCTTACTAGGAAACCAAACGACAGCCTAGGTAGCTGTGGCGCGCCGCACCTTTGGCGTGGCAAGGTGCAACCGCCAACTAAACAGCCTCTTAGATCCATCAGCTTGCAAGATTGTGTATTTGTATCACGAGATAACCTAATCAAACACCTGCTTTAAAGTTTTAAGTTTCAAAAGTTATCCATCAAGTTGGTCGAATGTGATTACGAACAAGAATACCGGCATACGAAAGTACCACGTCCATGTATTAGAACTAATAATTATCGTATGTATTGAACGGATGTATTGTTCTCTACTACTACGTCCAAAATATTGATTATGTTACTAATATTATATCTTAAACTATGGTGGGAGGGCTAGCGGGGGGTTGGGTGAAGTTGTTTTGGTCAAATTACGATGATATCCATTTAGCATACTAGTACTTGTTATAAATGGTCGACGTCCAAAATACTAATCTTTCATTAGCAATAATTTATTGTGTTCACGAATATCAGCAAAACAATGCAGCTTAGGGTTACCTCAATTGCCGCACAAGGGCCAAATGAGAGGGAGGGGATGACTGGTTCTCCTAAACAGCCAAGCACAAGTCATAAAAAAGATAACAAAAGGGAACAACAGTCATTCTTGTTCCATGAATATATAGGCCTCGGATGGGGTTCTGGTTACATGTTTGCGGTGAGTTCTGAACTCGTTCTACGAACACACAGTGATCCTTGTTCTAGGTACGTATGAGCCCCAAGTGGTACACATTTGTGGTAAGTCATGAACTTGTTTCGGTAACAACCGTCATTCTTGTTCCAGGTACATATTAACCTCACATGGTGTTCGGGGTATTTATTTGTGGTGTGTTATGAACTACTTCCAGATACATATAAGCCTCATATGGTGTTCCTGGTACACATTTATAATGAGTTCTGAACTTGATCCGGGAACATGGAACACCCACAGCTAATGATTTTTTGAGTTGTTGGCGGGTTCTATGCTAGTTATTGATATGGCTACCATCCCTATGAATTACGACGGATTGGGGGTGACGGAATCTTCAGGGAGGTAGTGAATCAGGGATTGGGTAGCAGTGCCTCATATACGCCCTACATTTTGGTACGGATACGAGGGAAGCTGATTAGTCTGATCGTTCAAGTGACATGTCAAGAGCATTGGTTGGCACGTTTGTTGTGACTGGTGAATCACTATGTGAGCTACACAAAGCATATATACGACTGTAATTCATTCAATATAAAAAAGGCAATCGATTGTAATTCATTCGATATTAAGACCAAAGATGCCGAGATGTGATCGACGCCACATCGTCATAGATGTGAAGGAGCTAAGGCCAGAGGTTGAGGATGCCAGCAGTAGAAACCTGAGGTACTGCCTCATCAGGGAAGGTTCATCCGGATCCAACCCTGCTGCTGCAGAAGATCAAGGCAGCCTTGCCAGTGCGAAAAATGTTTGGCATCGAGGAAGCAAGGCTTGCTGCCATTGAGGAGAGGACATGAAGCCCAAGGTGGTTCTCCATCAGTTGGTCACTAGCGGACCGAAGAACCTTGGCGTGATTGCGGTGTGGGGAACTTGTGGTGATCTTGGCAAGGGAAATGAGATCAGTAAGGTCTATGATGATAAACATCTAGCTCCGAATGGGATGGTCTCGTGAAGGAGGAGGACACCAGATCTAGCTCCGATGGACTGGTATTTACCATAAAGTTAATTAAAAAACTATAAAATGGTTTGCCCGATAAATTGATTTGCACGAGGAAGCCCGATATAGGGTTTTTCCCTGGTCATCAAGCTTCTTCGCTGATGTTCATAATGGCGGGTTAAGAAAGCTTCGGTTCCCGGTAAAAATACTGGAGATGTTATCTATATCCGTCCTAAGGATAGTGCGCATCAGCATCGGCGGCATCGGCGACTAGGAAACAGTTCCATCACATAGGGCAATTTAGCAAGCCTCCTCTACCAAATCCCACATTGCTTAAGAAGTAGATGTCCGTCCCCAATTGACAATGATCAACAAGTCGAACCATTTATCGCTCTCTTTCTTTCTTTATCCCTCTCGTTTTTTCGCTGGGTGATGTCGGATTGCCTCACATCGGCCCATTCTAACACACATATATCCCACTTGGACTTGGTATAGTGGTGGAGTTCGACGCATCCTAGTGCCATATCATCTCCGTCTATTTAAGTGGACACAACCCTACTTGGACCTGACATGTATATCGGACAATACCGTTCTTGTACTTGATACATTTAGCAGGTACAACCGCACTTAGACTTGGTATGTTCACCCGACTGAACATTACTTTGACTTGGTACATTCATCTGACACAACCATACATGGACATGTTACATTCACCCAAATCAACCTTTCTTGGACCTGGTACTTTCATCCAATACAACCATACTTGGACCTGATACATTTAGTGGACACAACCTTACTTTGACCTGGTACATTCACCCGACTGAACTTTATTTGGATCGAGTACATTCACCCAAAAAAACCATACATGGATATGGTGCATTCACCTGACTCAACCTTATTCGGACCTGGTACATTCACCCAACACAGCCATACTTGAACCTAGTACATCCAGTGGACACAAACCCTACTTGCACCTGGTACATTCAGCCGACACAATCATACTTGGACCTGATACGTTCAGCCGACGCAACCATACTTGGACCTGGTACGTTTAGCGGACGCAACCATACTTGGACCTCAGTGGCGGAGCCAGCCAGCTCAAGGAGCCGGGGTAGAGTCTTCACACAGCCATAGTGCCCAGCATTTGCCCAATTAATTAGTAATACTAATCATGATTTCTTTCTATTGCTTAGTGAAGGATGGCTGGAGCAGCCCGGGCAGCTGCCCCAGGTCGCCGGGAGCTAGCTCCGCCACTGTTGGACCTGGTATGTTTAATGGACACAACCCTTCTACGACCTGGTACATTCAGCAGTCACAACCTTACTTGGACATGGTACATTCATCGGACTAAACCTTACATGGACCGGTACATTCACCGGACACAACCTTACTTGGACTTGGTACATTCACTCGAATGAACCTTGTTTGGACCTGGTACATTCACCCGACACAACATACATGGACCAGGTACATTCACCGGACTCAATCTTATTTGGACCTGGTACATTCACCCGATAAAACCATTCTTGGACCTAGTACATTCAGCGGACACAACCCTACTTGCACCTGGTACATTCAGCCGACGCAACCATACTTGGACCTGGTACGTTTAGCAGACACAACCCATCTTGGTTCTGATACATTCAGCAGACACAACCTTACTTGGAAATGGTACACCGACTAAACCTTAGTTGGACATGATACATTCACCCGACTCAACCTTACATAGACCTCGTATATTCAACCGATACAATCATACTTGGACCTGTTACATTCAGCGGACACAGCCTTAATTAGACCTGGTACAATCACCCGATTGAATCTTATTTGGACCTGATACATTCACTCGACACAACTATACACGGACCTGAAATATTCACCCGATACAACCATATATGGACCTGGTACATTCACCCGACGTAACCATACATGGACCTGATACATTCACCCGATGCAACCATACTTGAACTTAGCACATTCACCCGACATAACCATACATGGAACTGGTACATTCAAGGTACACAACCCTACTTGGACTTATTTCATTCACTCAACATAACCATACTTAAACCTAGTACATTCAGCAGATACAACAACAGTTGGACCTGATACATTCACCTAACACAACCATACTTGGCACTGGTACATTCACCCGAGACAACCATACTTGAACCGGTTACATTAAGGCGGAACAACATTCGGCACCCGGTATAAGATTCCTACCTGGCAAATTAGGTCGAGTGTAAGCTACAAGCTAATACATGAGTACTTCGACTTGGTTCACTCGCCCGAAAAGTCGGCGGTCGGATGGATGCCTCCTTAGACGTTTTTTGAATATACTAGGCCCAAGTATGGTTGTGTTAGGTGAATGTATCAGGTCCAACTATTGTTATGTTCGATGAATGTACTCCCTCCGTCCCATAATGTAAGATGATTTTTTACACTACACTAGTGTCAAAAAATGTCCATTTATGGGACGGAGGGAGTACCAGGTTTAAGTATAGTTGTGTTGGGCGAATGCAACAGGTCCAAGTAGGGTTGTCTACCTTGGATGTACAAGATGCAAGTATGGTTATGTCGGTTGCGTCGGGTGAATGTACCAGGTCCATGTATGGTTGCACCGGGTGAATGTACCAGGTCTATGTATGATTGTATCGGATGAATATTCCAGGTCCATGTATAGTTGTGTCGACTGAATGTACCAGGTCCAAGTAAGGTTCAGTCGGGTGATTGTACTAGGTCTAAGTAAGATTATGTCCGCTGAATATACTAGCTCTAAGTATGATTGTATCGACTGAATGTACCAGGTCTAAGTAAGATTGAGTCGGGTCAATGTATGGTTGTGTCGGGTGAATGTACCAGGTCCAAGTAAGGTTTAGTCAGGTGAATGTACATGGTCCAAGTAAGTTTGTGTTTACTGAATGTACCGGGTCAAAGAAGGGTTGTGCCCGCTAAACGTACAAGGTCCAAGTATGATTGTGTCAGCTGAATATACCAGGTGCAAGTAGGGTTGTGTCCGCTGAATGTACTAGGTCCAGGTAAGGTTATATCGGGTGAATGTACCAGGCCCAAATAAGAATGAGTCGGGTTAGGAAGCCGGAGATGGAAGAGAGGGTGTCGTGTCGGATCTTCAATCGGGGCAAATAACGGATGCTCGGATGAATGTACCAGGTCCATGTATGGTTGTGTCGAGTGAATGTACCAGGTCCAAATAAGGTTCAGTTAGGTGAATGTACCAGGTCGAAGTAAGGTTGTGTCCGCTAAATGTATGAGGTCCAAGTATGGTTGTAACGGGTGAATGTACCAGGTCCAAGTAAGGTTAGGTCGGGTGAATGTAACAGGTCCAAGTATGGTTGTGTCGTGTGAATGTATCAGGTCCAAGTAAGTTTCAGTCAGGTGAATATACCTGGTCCTAGTAAGGTTGTGTCTGCTGAATGTACCAGGTCCAAGAAGGGTTGTGTCCTTTAAACGTACAAGGTCCAAGTATGGTTGCATCGGCGGCTGAATGTACCATGTGCAAGTAGGGTTTTGTCCAATGAATGTACTAGGTTCAAGTATGGTTGTATCGGATAAATGTACTAGGTCCAAATATGGTTGAGTCGGGTGAATGTACCAGGTCCATGTATGGTTG
Source organism: Triticum dicoccoides (assembly GCF_002162155.2). NCBI lineage: Eukaryota > Viridiplantae > Streptophyta > Magnoliopsida > Poales > Poaceae > Triticum > Triticum dicoccoides. The sequence goes on along the minus strand of NC_041386.1, from coordinate 740,043,796 downwards.
TGTTAGGTTAATTTACCAGGTCCAAATAAGGTTCAGTCGGGTGAATGTACCAGGTCGAAGTAAGGTTGTGTCCGATAAATGTATGAGGTCCAAGTATGGTTCTAACGGGTGAATGTACCAGGTCCAAGTAAGGTTAGGTCGGGTGAATGTACCAGGTCCAAGTATGGTTGTGTCGGGTGAATGTATCAGGTCCAAGTAAGTTTCAGTCAGGTGAATGTACCTGGTCCTAGTAAGGTTGTGTCTGTTGAATGTACTAGGTCCAAGAAGGGTTGTGTCCTTTAAACGTACAAGGTCCAAGTATGGCTGCGTCGGCGGCTGAATGTACCATGTGCAAGTCGGGTTGTGTCCAATGAATGTACTAGGTTCAAGTATGGTTGTATCGGATAAATGTACTAGGTCCAAATATGATTGGGTCGGGTGAATGTACCAGGTCCATGTATGGTTGTGTTGGGTGAATTTACCAGGTCCAAATAAGGTTCAGTCGGGTGAATGTACCATGTCGAAGTAAGGTTGTGTCCGCTAAATGTCCCAGCTCCAAGTATGGTTGTATCGGGTGAATGTACCAGGTCCAAGTACGGCTTGGTCGGGTGAATATATCACGTCCATGTATGGTTGTGTCTGGTGAATGTACCAGGTTAAAGAAGGCTTGTGTCTGTTAAACGTACCAAGTCCAAGTGTGGTTGCGTCCGCTAAACGTACCAGGTCCAGTTAGGGTTGTGTCCACTGAAATCAGCGGATATGATATGGTACCTGGATGTGTCGAACTCCACCACTCTACCAAGTCCAAGTGGGATATATGTCTGTCAGAATGGGCCGATGTGAGGCGGTCCGACATCACCCAGTGAAAAGATAAGAGGGCTAGAGATAGCAAGAGAGTGATAAAGAGTTCGAGTTGTTGATCATGGTCGGTCGGGGACGTACGTCTACTTCTCAAGCAATATTGGGATTTGGTAGAGGAGGACTTTCTCAAAATGCCGTCCCTAACAGAACTGTTTCCAAGTCACACCTAAGGAAGAATTTTTATGAGTAGTAAACCCCCACATTATCATAAACACAAAAGGTGTGGTAAAATTCCTTTAGGCAAGCCAAAGTGTGGCTAACAATTTAAGCAACTTAAGTTAGGCAAGTGTGATAAAAATAATGTGGCAACATAAGATAAACATAGTCAGAATCTAAACAGCCCCTAAGCATCATTGCCGCACTACGACTGCGTGGGAAGCTACAAAATGTTTCTAATGCAGCAAAAATAGATTCCAACACAAGTTTCACATGCACACACTGAACATGGGCATGCCCAATCACATCGGACTCGTCCGCGAAACTAGTTCTGCATCATATAAAAAACAACCACGTTGCATGAAAGTCGTTGTACAAAACTTTCACATAGCTAAGCATTCGCGTTGTTGAAATTCAAGGCCGAATGAGTATTTCTATTTTTATTTTCCTTATTTATTTTATTGGGTAGTAATCAGCGGGGCATCAAATAATAACTCAATATCTGAATTTAATTATGCCGAAAATCAATGGCCGTGCAAGAACAATATCCGTACAGTGCAAGTACCGCCCCACGTATTGGAGCCACTGTTGTATAGTTGTAGTATCAGGCACTAAATCGTAGACTATAATAGTACCCGGTACCACTGGGTCTAGGGTACAATAAGGCAGAGTACCTTTGTTGTCGTGCTTGAGGAGTTGTGCCAGGTAGATCTTTAACGATTTGTTCCGGGTAAGCACGTAAAACAAATTTTTTGTGCTGTGGGTATTACGACTTGTCTGTGGAAACAGGGACCTCTTTCAGACACTTTTAGTCGCGCGTGGACCTGTACCAGTTGTAATAAAGAAACTAGACATGTGCTTCGCCCGGCTTCTGACGTGGTGTACTGGGAACAGCTAGACTAGAACCATATTTTTCAATTAAAAAAGGTGCATCAACAGTTCCAGGCCACATAATCTGGACACTTTTTTCGTTTTGGAAGTTCATGCACCCAGTCAGAGCAACTCTAGCATATCCGGAATCCTCCCGACACGCAAAATGTTTTTGTAGTTCACGGAAAAACGCCTTTGGGGCTGGCACGGACGGCTGCAGTTGCAGACCCCGCATAATGGACCCATAAGAAGGATATTCCCAGAACATGCTTTTTTACGGGCTGGGGTTGCAGCGTCTGATCTGGCGCAGCTCCTCCCGGCCCGCAAAACTTAAATTTGCAACTTAATTTGATCTAGCATGTTGCATTGCTTTGCTTTATTAACAACATTTGTTACAAAAGGCATCACCAAATCTTTGCTAGAATAGCAAGACCAAAGAAAACAAGAACTACAAGTATGCATTTTAGAAGATTTCCAACTTCCATAACTGCTCCCACTAGTTGGACTAATATCTTCTCCATGCATTCGTTGTTGATCTGTGAATTCTCGATTTTGCATTCTTCTTTCTTCATTTTTGGTTTGGAAGAAGTAGATGTTGCTTCCCTTCTAGTTGCACATGCAGCCGCATCATTGCCTTCGATTGTACTAAGGAGTGCACTAACATCTATTAAATTTCTTTCTATCAACAAATTAATGTATTGCCCTTTCCAAAACCAAAATGAGCATCCATCGTCCTACACAAAAGAATGAGCAAGCTCGAAGTGAGCCACCGTAATTGAACTAAAGAATGAACTATGAAACGAGCTACCGCAAGTGCACGTACCCCGTCGTTTTCGCATTTGAAGAACACCCATCCGGGGTGCTTCGGCGTGCTCGAAGTGAGCCGCAGCACTTTCCGCGTGCAGTCGTCGCACTCTATGAGCGGCATCAGCAAGCCACAAAGACGTTGCGCGAGCGCCGAGCCCGGTGGACGGCCAGACGAGTCCGTGCCCGCAAACCTTCGGCGACGGCGGGCGGATGAACCCGTACCTGCATGCGGAGATGCGCCCTAGCCTGGGCTGCGGGAGAGGCTCCCCAACCACTCCATCGCTTGGGGCAGCAACCGGCGGCCGGAAAAAGCCAAATCCGGCAGCCCGCGATGAAGTGCCGCAGATCTGCAAATCCGGCGGGCCGCCGACGCAGGGGGCAGGGGGGAGGCCTCGTGCGCGTGGCGGCCTTCCGACGTGCTCCTGCCGGCTGCGGTCGCCGGAATCTTGGGCGGCGGCCGGCGGCGGCGCGAGGGGGAGAGGAGAGGTGGTTGGTGGGAGAAAGCGCGGGATGAAATGTACCCCCACCAACCGCTTCCGCTTATATGCAGGGCATCGCGGCCGCGAGGGGAAAACCCGCGTTTTCCCGGGTTGGGCTCAGAATTTTGTCGCGCCCCCTAAAATTTTTTACGGGCCGGGGCGGGATGCGGGGTCTGATCGGGCTGGTTTTTCCGTCCTGACCCATATTTTGGCGGTTATTTTACTGGTCGGAGTAGGATGCGGGGTCTGCTAGAGTTGCTCTTAGTCTGAGAATATCGGTTTTTGCCCGATGTGCCTAATGCATGATCGATGACGGCGATACTGGACCAGTTGCCAGTTTAGGTAAATGTCCCATGTACATGAAACCAAATATGTGCCATGTACATGAAAGCAAAGAAACTATACTTAGAATACGCCAAATGTGTCATGTACGTTGCCTATTCGCATAAGGATGTTCCTGGCATAATATCATGGGGTGAACAGCATTTTACTCGAAACAAAATATTACTCGACGTAGTGCCTGGTTCTTGCCGCTTGAGTAGCACTGTTGTCAGCATGAAGAAGACGCCTCGCCATAGAAGCGACTGTGAATTTCCAAGTTTCAAACAAATTCGAAGAAAAACTGTGAAAACTTACACATATTCACAATGGATCTGTGAATTTTCGTTCAAAAATAATATGATTTGCAAACAGCATAAAAGAAATAAAATCCCGGCCTAACAATAAAAAAGATTGGCTCATTTTCATGTACGTATTTTTTTCTATGCCATGTACGAAAGTATATTGTTATGAGAATTTTCTTGAACGTGTTATGAGTATTTGTGTATGTACAAAATTTTCAATTTTTTACATGATGAAAAATGATTTTTCTTTAAGTCCAATTAGTGCTTGTCCATCGTTCGGCATTTCCGGCCTAACCATGCCGTACCGAGCCTTTGCTCTCCGTTTTTGCATGCGGGGAGCAAGTAACGACACCCAATGCATACGGAGTAACTTCTGGCTAGTTCTTTTTCTTAGAGAAACTTCTGGCTAGTTGGGTGAAATAATGCGACGTCGAAGCGCACACTGCTTTGACTCGTCCAGTCGCTGAACAGTACTTCGGCGCAGAACAGTGCTAGGGGGCTACGCGTTCTTCAAGAAAGTTAAATAATACTCCCTCCGTTCCAAAATATAGCGCGCCCACGTTTTTCGAGGTTCAACTTTGACCATAAATTTAACCCACGAGACCGACTGCGGCGGGATCAAAAATTATATAATTAAAACCTTTTTTTAATACGAATTTATTGATATAATTTTTTCGCCCGCCGCAGTCGGTCTTGTTGATTAAATTAATAATCAAAGTTGAAGCACGGAAACCGAGAACGCACTATATTTTGGAACGGAGGGAGTACGGTGCATGCACTTATAGGTGGATAGCAGTAAAAGGTTGCACGTTCCCCATTATGGCGCTACTGCACTCACCTCTTCACACATCCACGCCGGCTCCTCTCGCCGGCGAAGTGACAGCTGAAAGAACCCACTACGCTAGCAGCTCCGGTGGTTTTGCATCTCTACCGCACCGGCAGCTAATGAGGAAATTTCACATATTTGACCTGAGGCCTAAATCAATTCACAAACCGACCTGCTTTTAAAAAAAAATTCACTCTGCTGACCCTTTAGTGTGGCGCCCGACAGCTGGGCGCCGCACACTACTATGCAGCGCCTCTGTCTTAGGCGTTGCACCTCCTGCCAGCGTGGCAGCCCTGGTCCAGTTGCGGCCCCACAGACAGCAGTGCAGCGCCTAAGGCTTAGGCGCCGCACTGTGTATATTGCAGCGCCCGTGTCTTAGGCGCTGCACGTTGACTTAGGCCGCATCGGGCCAGCCCCTCCCAGGCAGTTCTTCCACCTCTGAGAAGTTGCTCTCTTCTGTACAGAGACCGGCGGCGGCGCCCCCTTCGGATCCCCCCACACCCCCTCTCAGATCTGAAGTTTTGAGGCCTGGATTCGATCTCCAATTCTTCCTAGTAGGTAAACTCTTTTGTTCCCTTTCTTTTCCTCCGTAAAATCGTTGCAATTTTAGGGATTTGCCCAAGATTAGGTGGAAACTTAGTTTTGCTTGGTTTGGATCTTTGTTTGTCCAAGATTGTGTGTTGTGATGGAGGATGTGTAGTCATATCCGGTAGTATATGATTCTTGTTAGTGAAACCTAGATTGTTTATTTTTTTAGATATATATGAGATGCCTAGTTTTGTAGATAATTATGAGATGTTGAGTTTTGTAGATATATGTGAGATGTTGAGTTTTTTTAGATATATATTAGATGTTGAGTTTATTTGAAATACGAGATGTTGATTTATTTGAACACATATGTCATACGAGATATATATGAGAATTTACAATTATTTATTCATTGTGTGAGAAGGAGATGTTGAGATTCTTGTAGATGAATACATATGAGATGTTTAGATGAACACATATGAAATGTTGAGTGTTTTCCGATATTTGAGATGAACTCATGTATGTTTATTGTTTGAAATTGTAAGGATGGTTTGGCTTCTGGACGATGTCTACGACGTGCAACACCGGTCCTACATGATGCGCGAGAAGGATAAGGTAATAATGAGTACTCTAAATCTTTTGCAAATTTGCCTTTAGTTGAAATTTACATGCCCTAAGATTTGTCATTACTTGTTTTTTGCAGAAGCTTGAACCTCTGAAGATTCGGTATCACAGGGTCTCTGGTCCTGCCATGCCTTACGATGAGCGGTACACACCGTACATCAAGCAGGCAGGACTACTTCCGTGGATTTTGTTGGTCAGCCGGTCCACGCCGAATCTGAACGCTCCACTGGTGTCCTCTCTTGTTGATCGGTGGAGGCCAGAGACCCACAGTTTCCAACTTCGGACCGGGGAGATGACCGTGACGCTCGAGGATGTCTCGTTGATCACCGGTCTTGCTATCGACGGGAGGCCTCTATGTATGAGCACCGATTCTGATGGGTGGCGCGAGCAGATGATTGCTCTTATCGGTATGGCTCCTACCGAGGCTGAGGATGATGTAGAGGAGGGAGAAGAGAAGAAGAAGAGGGAAAGGAAGGCAGCTGGAGCTGCTTTCACGTGGATTCAAAATAACTTTGCGACGTGCCCTCCGGATGCAACTGATGATGTGATCCAGACACATGCTCGTGTGTATATGTGGTACATTGTGTCGAGGACTTTGTTTCCTGACTCCACTGGCAAGAACGCTCCATGGATGTGGCTGAAGGCGTTGACCGTCTTCGATAGCAAATGGAGCTGGGGTTCAGCGACTCTTGCCTACTTGTACCGACAGGTAGTTGGTCTGTTTTGTGATCAACTCATTTATTCATTAGCAATGCAAGCTTGCTGTCAAGTTAACATTGTTTTTCTTTCATATGTAGCTGGATGATGCGTGTTGCAGGATCACACCTAGTGCATGCATTGGTGGTAATCTGCTTCTACTTTCTGTATGGAGCTGGGAGCGTCTGCCTGTTGGACGCCCGAAGAGCGTCAGGTTTGATCCTTGGTATGCAGATGAACATGACGAATTACGGCGCCCCACGTGGGCTTACAAGTGGGATATCGTTTCTGAGATGACGAACGATGTCAATCTCATGTACCAAAAGTACATTGCCGAGTTGGACACGATTACGCCTGAGCAGGTAAGGAGGTCATTACTTTAGTCCTTTCTCATGCTTGATTGAAAAATAGTTATCAAATTTGCATTGTTGCCCTATTTCATAGGTGGAATGGCAGCCATATGGCGCGGGTGAGAGCTTGGGGTACACCGCGGACTTCCGCCTCAACCCGATGTGCTTGCGGGATAAGGATCTCTGGCTTATGCGGTGCCCATTGATATGCAACTGGGCGGTTGAGTTTCATTTGCCGCATCGCGTGTATCGTCAGTTTGGTCTTTTCCAGCCTCACCCGCCGGATTGGGTGGACACGGATAAAGCACTTCATAGCTAAGAGAGTATGTGTGCGTATTGTCTAATCATCGGGACTCCTTTTGATTGTGCTAATGTTTGGTTTTATACCACGCAGGTTGGACATGAGAAGGCAACGGAAGATAAAGGACTGGGCCAAGCATCATTCTGCGTATGTTACCCGCTTCCAGCTTTGTGTGGAGCAAGCTCGTAGCACTGACGCGCCCCGCTTCGTGAGCACAACTCACTTGCTTTTGATAACTACGTACGATGGTTTATTGGAACTACTCGAGTTGAGATATGCCCGCCGGCATATAATGAGGATATTCTTGAAGAACCCGTAAACTTTGAGGATCTAGCAAAGGGGAAGTACAACAGAGATGTCAGGCTAGGGCAAGGAGTGCCTGCTGTTCCGGTGATTAACTATGTGGTAAAGTGTTCCCCTCTTTACTTTCCTGTTGACCGTATTACACATGTTTGAATGGCTAACGCATTCATTTTTTCTCATCCGCAGCGCACCGAGATCAAGAAAGCAGCTGATGAGAGCCAGTCTATTCTGAAGAAGACACGGGTTGGAACTGGCAATGATGATGGTTCACTACGAGCATTCCTCAAGGTACATATCGCATTCACTATGTCCAGTTTATAGTACTTTCATTGATGTTTTAGTAGCGTTCCAGTAGCTTTACCACCCCAAAAACTGCTAAGTCAATGTGCAGCGCCCAAAGGCTAGGCGCTGCACCTAACAGAGCAGCGCCTAAGGACGAGGCGCTGCACTGTGTAGTGTGGCGCCCTGACCTACGGCGCTGCACACGGACTTAGTAGTTTTTGGGGGTGCAAAACCTACTGGAATGGTCCTGATGCTCTCTGGACTGGCATGTCCATGTGTGCAGCGCCTAAGGGCAAGGCGCTGCATTGTGTAGTGTGGCGCCTTGACCTTAGGCGCTGCACAGCTGGACATGCCAGTCCAGAGAGCACCAGGAGCGTTCCAGTAGCTTTTCCACCACAAAAACTGCTAAGTCAGTGTGCAGCGCCTACCCGTTGGGCGCCACACTACACAGTGCAGCGCCTTGCCCTTCGGCGCTGCACTAACTGATGTTTTCAAATACCTACTGTTTTTTTTGTTTTGTGATTCATAAAGATGCCACATAATCACATCCAAAACACAGAAATACTAGTCCAAATCACATACTCATACACACATAGCACATATACTTGTCCAAATCACATAGGGTCTCACATAATCATACACGGAAATATTAGTCCCCTCACATAGTCATACACACATAGTCATACACACATAGGGTCTCCATGTAGTTTCTTCTTCTTCCTCTCTTCTTCTTCTTATTCTTCTCCCTCCTCGCACCACCAAGGGGTCTCACCTTCCCCCTCCGTGTCCTCCACCCCCTTCATTGTTTCCATACCTACGAAAATGGCAATATAATAGTTAGTCACAAAATACAAAATGACAACACAAGCATTGAGCCAAAAGAACAAGATCATAGTAAGACACATACGGCAATGGTCCATTGAGCCATGAGAACATTCCTCCACTACGGCCGCCTCCAAGGCCAAGATCACCACCACGGCCTCCACCAGCACCACGGCCTACACCACCACCACCGCGGCCTCTACCACCACCACCACGGCCTCTACCACCACCACCACCACGGCCTCTACCAGCACCA
>NC_041386.1:740024207-740034324 GCF_002162155.2 Triticum dicoccoides | reverse complement strand
GGCCTCTACCACCACCACGACCTCTTCTAAGACCAAGTTGACTCCCTCTTTGTTGCCTAGTTCCTCGTTGACTTGTTTGATTTGAGTGGTTTGGCACTCCACCACTTGTTTGACTTGGTTGGCTACCCCTTGGTTCACTTGGTTGGCTATCATTTGCTTGGCTTGTGCTTGAACCATTTTTCTTTGATCTCTTTCTTGGTTTGGGACAAGTTCTTGTGTTGTGTCCCCCATTACTGCAGCCCCCACAACGGGATTCCTCACGAGGCTCTTGGAATTGGCCGGTGCCGTATTCTCCACCGCCACCACGGCCCCATCCGTCCATGTCACCTCTAAGACGCTTAGTCTTACGTCTTCCCCGGCTAACGACCTTCAATTCCGGGTCCGGCCATAGTTGAACTCCATGATACTCCGGCCATTGTGATTGGTCCAAGTATGGCTGGAACCATGGAGTCCATGTCTTCTTTACCGTCATGATTGAGAACTCGGACTCCCTCACGGTTAGAGGGTGATTGACGTCCACATTCCTAACCCGGGATGCATTTAACAAGTCCGAGCATGGGAGATGTAGCAAAGACGGCCTCATGCAGCTGCAATCGCATCGTGTTAGGGAGACCTTGAAAGCCCGGCCTCCGTGCTGGCGGCCATCATTTGTGGTTCCTCCGGGCTCTTTCACCTCATACTTCCACTCGTTGTCGTCATATAGAACAGCTTCTTCGGAGTCTGCCTTTCATGATTGAAATTCCAACCATTCTTCAACCTTTGGTGGGAAATTGTACTTGTGCTTATCCTTGTTCTCACCAGCAATCTGCTTATCAGTCTCCATTGAGTGCTTCAAAAAGTATTCATTCATCTTGTCAAATGTGTATTGAACTATTGCCGTCACGGGTAATGCACGTACACCCTTGAGCACCTTATTGAAGCATTCTGCCATATTGCTTGTCATTTGACCGTACCTCCGGCCATCTTCATCGAAAGCACGTGCCCACATATTCCTTTCGGCAATGTTCTTATTGAGAAACTCCTGACCACCGGGGTCAAGTTTCTGGTGTCTGAGCAATGCATTGAACAATGTGGAAAACCGCTTGTTGGTGAAAGCGAGACAACAATCCTGAAGATCATCGGCCAACTCCTTGATACCACATGCCCTATAGAAGTTTGCACAAAAGTGCCTCATGCACCATCGATGATGCAACTTTCTATGTCCGGGAATGTCAATCACCACCGCATTTAGAATTCCAGCATGGCGATCCGATATGACACAAATTTCCCTTTCAGCCGGTAATACCCTTGTTCTCAGTTGACGCAAGAACCACTCCCAGTTATCATTGTTCTCCACCTCAACCAAAGCGAAAGCCAAAGGCAACACCCGGTTATTGGCATCACTTGCTATTGCAACCAATAAAGTGCCCTTGTATTGTCCGGTCAAGAACGTGCCATCAATGGCGATGACGGGCCGACAATGCTCAAAAGCCCTCACGCATTGCTCAAAGGCCCAAAATGCACGGCCAAATACTCGGACGGTCCTCCCGTTATGAATCAAAGTTTGGTGCCCATGAGGCTCAACCACGTGAACCATGCCTGGGTTTGTGGCGGCCATAGCTAACAACAACCTAGGGAGTCGGTTGTATGCTTCCTCCCAATTGCCATACAACATCTTGAATGCGGCTTGCTTCGCCTTCCATGCCTTGCCGTACTTCACCTTGTAATGAAAGATGGCTTTCACAAGGTCAATGACACTCTTGATGCTCATTATTGGAAGTGTGGATATTTGGTTGGACAGCCTGTAAGCAATGAACTCGGACGTGAGTTGTCTGTGTTGTTGGTGCACAAGCTTGCCATCCGCATTCTTGTGCTGGCACATGTGAGTTGGTAGACAACTCACTATGCGCCAAGTGGGACCTCCTTTCCATGGCCTTGCACGCACAATCCATGGACATGTTGGCACTTCACATTTGACCGTGTAACGCACATTAACATCCGAGTTGGCCACTTTATGTGGACGATAATGTGTAACCGAGTAGTTGTCGAGCCACATCTTCAATTCCAAGAAGGATTGAAACTCACAACCGGGATATATCCCGTTCTTGCCGTCTTCCAAATCACGGTGAGAACTTGGCCTAGCTCCAAGAGATATGCATTTGCCACCATCCACAACGGCTTCATCCGCGAGACTAAGATCCTTGAACAATGGTGTCTTGGGATCCCGCCCGAATACCTTCTTGAATGCTTCGGCCTCCTTCGGCGTGAACCCCTCCTCATCAACTTCTTCATCGGGACCATCGTCATCCGAGTCCGATGCATATGCACGGGAAAAAGGGATGGATTGGTCCATTGTCTCTTGCACATGATATTGGTCGAGATCACCCACATTGTTGTCATGGAGGTCAACTTCGTTGTCATCCTCCTCGTACTCATCATTCTCCTCTTCAAAACCTTCATTTTGGTTGTTTGGAGTCGGGCTCAATGTTGGCCAATCTTGTTGCGTGAATTGAGGTTCACTCATTTGATCTTGGTTCATGGGTGGGGGAGTGCTAGCAACCAACGGGGAGGGGTTCTGGTTCAAGTCTAAATTCAAAGTAGACTCAACCTTCTTGGAGACAAATAACTCAAGAGCCTTGTCTAGAGATTCGGCAACCGTCTCCTTGTATGCAACCCAACGTTGCTCGGAGTTCACACGCATTGTCTTCCAACGGATGTGCATTCCAAAACCAACATTATGCCTTCCCTCGAACTCAACAACGTCACTTGGGTCCGTCCAATTCAAATCTTTCCTCACTTGTTCCAAAAGCTCCGCATAGCTAGGACTACTCTCAAACACCATGTCAAGCTCATTCAGGTCCGTCTCAACATTGCCTTTCAAAAAGGCCTCTCTATCCACATGATGAACATAAACACATGTTCTCCCCATCCCTACAATAATCAAAAACACACATATATCAAGTAAATACTTAAGAAAAATATTTGCACACATATGCCCTAACATATAAAACAACCATAACCATAGAATAACCCTAACACCAACATCAAACACACATAACCCTAACCCTAGCATACTATGGAAGCTTAACCAACCCAAGTTAGCAAAGAAACATAACATCATTCAACACAAATTTGCAAATCCAAGTCAAAACTAGGGTTTTCCCCCAAACTAGCAAGATTTGAGCAAATGTGACAATTCCTATGGATGAAAACGAGGGGATCGGAGGAGATTACCTTAAGGGAGGGGTTGGCTTCGAAATCCACGGTCAAATACTCCGGATTTGCAAGATTTGAGAAGGATTTGAGAGGGGGGAGAGGGGAAGAGAGGAGGGCCGCAAGCCTTAGGGTTTGGGTGGGGTGGGGGTGTGTGGGGTGGGGGTGGGAGGGGAGAGAGGGTGGGGCCAGCCCAAGTGGAACAAAGACTGTGCAGCGCCCACGAGCTAGGCACTGCACATTACACGTGTGGCGCCTAAGACTTAGGCGCTGCACAGGTGCGTGTGGGGTCGCAGCTGGACCAGGGCTGCCACGCTGGCAGCAAGTGCAACGCCTAAGTGATGGGCGCTGCACAGTAGGGTGCGACGCCCAGCTGTCGGGCGTCACACCGAAGGGTCAGCAGAGTGAAATTTTATTGAAAGCAGGTCAGTTTGTGAATTGATTTCTGCCTCAGGTCAAATATGTGATTTCTGCCAGCTAATGGCGTCAGTACAAGAAAGAGGAAGGCAGTTACTAGAGAACCGATAAAGTTAAAAGCATTGAGTAAGCTGAACATCACGTGGCGAATGAGAATTTCATGTGATACGACTGGGCGCATGCACCATCTGCATGCTGTCGCAAAGCCTATTCCTGTCATGCCTACTCCTGCAAAGCCTATTTCTGCATGCTACTCCTCCCTACCCCTCCCTCCTCACCAGCTCCGTGCAACATGCGGCGAAAGCCGGCAACATTCGCTGAAAATGGAACGGAGATTTTTGTTACGGTCTGAATTTGTTGTCAATGACAGAACACATGTATTATAACCTTGAGCTTCTCGAGATGGAAGGCAGGGGTGATGATCTTCCGGTGCTTAACCCATTTTTCACCCTCATGGCTACCCACACCGTGGTGCAGCATCCTTTGAAGTCGGCCCAGGTTGAGCTTCTCAAGGTGACCCAACTTGTTGGACAGAACTTCACGCACCAGTTCTGGCTCGGTGATGGTCACTCTCGGCACCGGTCCAAACCAAGTGATCGACATTTTACCTGTTAATTTTTTTAGAAAAATACATCGAAGCTTGTTACTAGCAGTTTACATGGATACACGTTTCCAATTTCATTTTCTGTTATAGTATGTTCAGGTGTAAGACATTTTCTGTTCATTTAGGTGGACTATTTGTCTCCCTCAAAAAAAAGGTGGACTATTTGTCAAGTGGGGACTATAATCAATCCGTTTGTTGCGTGTGGGAGACCACTAGTGTGAGATGCCATGCCACCAAATTAAGATGTTGGTAGAGCACTGTATTTCATACCCAAAAACAATTTATTTATTTTAGAGAAAAGACATTTTAGCCAACTTTAAATTAATAATGGCATTTCCGGCATGCATTATAGAGCCATTAAAGCCAAACATAACGAAAACTAAATCCTTCAATGGACACATTTGGTTGTTTTCAGGTGAAGTACGGTCTGGTGAAGGTAAACTAATAATGCGGCTAAAAAGAAACATTATCCCTCTGAAAAGAATAGATGTAGGCTGTGCGTAAGGGGATATCATGTCATGCCACTGTGCGCATGCATCGTTCTCCCTCTACTGTCACTTCAATGAATACCACCCGTGGACAGCATTATCTTTTCCAGCCTGATTCCTGCCATGCCTCTCTCCTCCCGTCGCTGACAGGCCTATACCTACAGAGCCTATTCCTGCCTAGCCTCTCTCCTCCCGTCGCTATTTGTCTCCCTGATAAAGCCTGCTAATCACACTAGTACTGTACAAGCGTCTGCACCTGAAAGATACACGGCACGAATCTTGAACTCATTCGGCGGACGGGATAACCGGGTGCCGGGGCACCCGGGTGTCGTCACACCTTTTCGATCTTCATTTTGTGCCTTGAGGAATCCTCGCAGCAAGCTAGGCCAAGTTTAAACATAGGATACAAGAACATATCTATGATATGCCACGTGTCTCCGTTGTAGGTTGCACTAGCATCCAATATGTTCAGTAGCTTATCAGGATAGGCCACCCTGACATATTTGACATGGCTTATCACACCATCCATGAAATTGTCGGTTGGCCTCCTTCCAGTAAATATTTCTAATAGCAACACCTCGTAGCTATATACGTCACCTTCTGTGGAGGATTCAGATCCCGAGCCATACTCTGACAAACATGTAAACAAAGATGTTACTGGCCACGTAATGGGTAGACACAAAATTGGCATATTTCAGTTCTATTTAGCTTGTCAAGTGAAATCTGCCAAGTTGATATTTGGCATATTTTAGTTCTAGCTATTTAGCTTGCTGCCAAGGTAAGAAGGTTTAGAAGATTTTCTAGAGGCTGGAGAAAAAACTTAGAGGCTAGTATTAGAAAGAAGAAGAATGAGCTTATTGCAGAATTTGATATGCTAGATATCAGGTCTGAAACTACACATCTGTCTGATGTGGAGAATGACAGGATGCAAAACATCCTTAAGGAACTTCATGCCATTCACTACAAGAAATATGTCAACTAGTGACCTTTTGTCAGTGACCCTGGAAGAATTGGTCATAGATCTATGACCATTTCAGACCAATTGGTCAAAAGCTGTTCGAGGGGCTCCAAACCCTAAACAATTGCGACTATTTTGGTCAGAAAGGTCGTAATTTCCTTACACAAAAAGGTCACAAAGCAAACAGTGTTAGCCCGCTGCCTTATTTCTAGTTGTTAATGACCAATATAGATGGTCATAGCCTTATAGATTGTGGTGGGTTGTGATGACTAGGCGCCATCTCATCAGTTTTGCCTATGTGTCATGTCCATGTGGCGGTTTTTGCCCTAGGTTGTGAAGCAACTTATATTTCTGTTATTTCCCAAAATTCCCAAAAAATCTCATAAATTCTTTGGGTCATATCTTCGTCAAATATGAAAAAACCTTCCTTGCCTAGTTCAAAAATAATTTAAAAATATTCATTTTCCTATTCTGTTCAGAGCAGCACTTTGTGAAGGAAGTACCACTTTGGCATGTCCAAATAGTATCCATTTTCTACAGTGCTTTCCTATGCCCAAATAACCATCCTCCACCAAATGCCAGCTCAATCCATTCATTATTTTAAGCCGAGCTTCAACATTCGTATTTATGTCCAGTGTGGTACTTTGTAAAGCAAGTACCACCTAGGCTCCTCCTTTTGAGGTGAAAATTTGTGAATACGGTCTTCTTAGTAACTGATCATCCTCAGCCAAAATTCATGCCCATTAGCCATGTGCATTTCCCGTACCGCAAATCAAACACTTGGCTGCTTATTCATATTTGAGCATCGATCGGTCTCCTCGTGAGAATCTTATGTTGTGATTTTCTTCCTAGCACCTACCTGGGGAGTGCCCAACCCACTAGACATACCTAGGCCGCCCAGAACACATGGCAACGCCACGGTCACGAGGTGACCACGCGTCGGGCATGCGAGTTTACGCGCTCTAGAGTTGGGGCCCTCGGCCACCGCCCAAACCACGACGTATCGCCACCAAACCATGTATTTATGATTACACAGGTACTTATGTAACCAGAAATGATTTTTGGAAAAAATAAATAGCAAACTATGAGGCAGCTACAGTTCAAATTTGACCCGCTTCCAACTGAATCGACGGCAATTTGTCTTTTTCACCAGAGGTGGATCAAAACTTTTTTCACCCAACCATTTTGTAAATTGTGCATTATATATGGCTTAGTATTTTATAAAATTGATTTGGTCCATTTTTGCAACAATTATTTGGTAGGTCCTTCACAAAAAAACCGCCTTTTGGGCACTCGGAAAATGAAAAATGAATTTTCCGTGCAAAGAAAATGAAAACTTCCTTAGGAAATATTGTTTGGAATACCAATATGTACCCTTGTGCACAATATGAGATCATTTGAAAAAACTATTCCATGAATGTGGCCATAAGATTGATCATTTGGCTTGAAAGCCAAGAATCTTCACGCATGATAGCTCATTTCTGATAACACTTTTTAAAATAATTACCGTATTACAAGTTTATTATTTTTCCTGGAAACTTCGTCACATATAATGACACAATGCGAAGGTTTTCCAATTTTTTGATTTTTTTTTGAATTTTTTATGCCCGTTTCAAAATGCGGTCAAAACGGCGGGCTGACCGTTCCTAGCTAGTGGTTGAATCTTGGAATTTTTTTGGTGTTTCTATGATTAAATAGATACTTATATACCTAGAAATGATTTTTGGAAAAAATAAAGAGCAAACTGTGAGGCAGCTACAGTTCAAATTTGACCCGTTTCCAGCTGAATCGACGGCAATTTGTCTTTTTCACCAGAGGTGGATCAAAACTTTTTTCACCCAACCATTTTGTCCATTGTGCATTATATACGGCCTAGAATTTTATAAAATTGATTTGATCCATTTTTGCAACAATTATTTGGTAGCTCCTTCACAAAAAAACCTCCTTTTGGGCACTCCGAAAATAAAAAATGAATTTTTCGTGCAAAGAAAATGAAAACTTCCTTAGGCAACATTGTTTGGAATTCTAATATGTACCCTTCTGCACAATGTGAGATCATTTGAAAAAACTATGCCATGAATGTGCCTATAAGATTGATCATTTGGCTTGAAAGCCATGAATCTTCACGCATGATAGCTCATTTCCGAGAACACTTTTTTAAATAATTACCGTATTATAAGTTTATTATTTTTCCTGGAAACTTGGTCACATATAATGACACAATGCGAAGGTTTTCCAATTTTTTGATTTTTTTTGAATTTTTTATGCCCGTTTCAAAATGCGGTAAAAACGGCGGGCTTGACCGTTCCTAGCTAGTGGCTGAACCTTGGAATTTTTTGGTGTTTCTATGATTAAATAGATACTTATGTACCTAGAAATGATTATTAGAAAAAATAAAGAGCAAACTATGAGGCAGCTACAGTTCAAATTTGACCTATTTCCAGCTGAATTGACGACAATTTGTCTTTTTCACCAGAGGTGGATCGAAACTTTTTTCACCCAACCATTTTGTCAATTGTGCATTATATATGGCCTAGTATTTTATAAAATTGATTAGGTCCAATTTTGCAACAATTATTTGGTAGTTCCTTCACAAAAAAAACCACCTTTTGGGCACTCAGAAAATGAAAAATGAATTTTCCGTGCAAAAAAAAAATGAAAACTTCCTTAGGTAACATTGTTTTGGAATTCCAAGATGTACCCTTGTCCACAATATGAGATCATTTGAACAAACTATGCCATGAATGTGGCCATAAGATTGATTTGGCTTGAAAGCCATGAATCTTCACGCATGATAGCTCATTTCTGAGAACACTTTTTTAAAATAATTACCGTATTACATGTTTGTTATTTTGCCTGGGAACTTGGCCACATATAATGACACAATGCAAAGGTTTCCCAATTTTTTGATTTTTTTTGAATTTTTTATGCCCGTTTCAAAATGCGGTCAAAACGGCTGGCTTGACCGTTCCTACCTAGTGGTTGAATCTTGGAAATTTTTTGATGTTTCTCTGATTAAATAGATACTTATTTACCTAGAAATGATTTTTTGAAAAAATAAATAGCAAACTATGAGGCAGCTGCAGTTCAAATTTGACCCGCCTCCAGCTGAACCGGCAGAAATTTGTCCTTTTCATGAGAGGTGGATCAAAGCTTTTGACACCCAACCATTTGGTCAACTGTGCATTAAACATGGCCTAGTATTTTATAAAATTGATTTGATCCATTTTTACAACAATTATTTGGTAGTTCCTTAAAAAAACCACCTTTTGGGCACTCGGAAAATGAAAAATGAATTTTCCGTGCAAAAAAATGAAAACTTCCTTAGGCAACATTGTTTGGAATTCCAAGATGTACCCTTGTGCACAATATGAGATCATTTGAACAAACTATGCCATGAATGTGGCCATAAGATTGATCATTTGGCTTGAAAGCCATTGATCTCCACACGTGATAGCTCGTTTCTGAGAACACTTTTTTAAAATAATTGTTGTATTACAAGTTTATTATTTTTCCTTGAAACTTGGTCACATATAATGACACAATGCGAAGGTTTTCCAATTTTTTGAATTTTTTTGAATTTTTTATGCCCGTTTCAAAATGCGGTTAAAACGGCGGGCATGACCGTTCCTAGCTAGTGGTTGAATATTGGAATTTTTTTGGTGTTTCTGTGATTAAATAGATACTTCTTTACCTAGAAATGATTTTTGGAAAAAATAAAGAGCAAACTATGAGGTAGCTACAGTTCAAATTTGACCCGCTTCCTACTTAATCGGCGAAAATTTGTCTTTTTCACCAAAGGTGGATAAAAGTTTTGACACCCAACCGTTTGGTCGATTATACATTAAATATGGACTAATATTTTAGAAAAATGATTTAGTGCCATTTTGGCAACAAATGTATGGTAGTTCCTTAAAAAAAACACATTTTGGTGACTCAGAAAATGGAAAATGGTTCTTTTGAGCAAAGAAAATGAAAACCTCCCAAATCAACATTGTTTGTCATCCCTAAATACACACATGTACAAAATATTGGTTTATTTGAACTAATTATAAGAGGTTAAATGTTTGCCCGAATAAGAGGGTACAAACTATAAGAGAGAAAACAAAAATACCTTAATTCTGATTGGTGGAACCAACTGTGTCATGGATCAATGACATGGCAAACATCTGTCCATCCATCCATCCATCCGTCCGTCCATCCACCCCCCCTCTCTCTCATACAGCAAACCCCTCTCTCTCTCGCACAGCTAACCCTAGCGATCCACCTCTCCCCTCCCCTCCTCTCGCGCAGCCGCCACCCACCTCCACCACGCCTTCTTCCCACCCACATCGCCGCCGCTGCCGCCGGCCTACGCCCTCCCCCCACACCGCCGCCATGAAAGCCTTCTCTCCCCGGTCAAGCAGTAGCAGGTCAGGTGGAGGCGGCAGCCAGATCCGCCGCGTTGCTTCCGGATCC